>NW_020537758.1:10117156-10138618 GCF_003426905.1 Ctenocephalides felis | reverse complement strand
TATTATATATATATATATATATATATTATGTCGATTTTTGTAATACTGACACTCAATAAATTTAATTCTATCTATATGTCTTATTTATTTACACAGTTTGAAAAATTATTGGCTCCAAATATTTTTTTCAGTCAAATGGGGTTCGAACTAGCGAACTTCGAATTGATATTCTGGCCTAAACCGTATCTTTACGACCTCGGCCATTCGCACATTTGGCGTACTACATTTTTAGGAAACTTATATCTTTCAGTTTGAAAATAACACTTTATATTTTTACAAAAGACTACGGTTTCACGTAACCAATTGGCCGAGATCGTTAAGTGACCACTAAGATTGCTCAGCGTGTCTCGGTTCGATTCCAGAAGAGGCCAAAAAATCGAATGTATAGTTTTTCATTAATTATCAATATTAGTTCAAAATATTAAATTCAGGTGTCGCATTTCGACTTGACACTTAGAATATTTCTGAAAAATTCAAGGTTCGCACTTGACTGTAAGAGAGATACATAAAAAGAAAAAAAAAAGTAGAGGAAGAACTGGGGAAAGAGAGGGGTAGAGGCAGATGATGAATAAGAGAGATGTGTATGATACATATTCTTTATTAAAATTCAATATTAATACAATATAGGAATAAAAATAACTTTTATCATCAATAACTTAAATAGCCGAGCGGTTTTAAGTGACCGCATACTCGGTGAAATCGCTCTGGAGGCAGGCACAAGGTGAGACGGATCGAATCCGGCTGAAGGCGACGACGACCAACTCGGAAGCAGAAAAAATGGAGAGCAGTGCTGGTGGCTGGCTGTTGGCGAGCGCAAAGGGTCCTGAAACGAACACACCAAGTGATGGTCAACCTGAGGTCCATGATGCGAGAGGTTACACGCAGAGAGACACATTGCGAAAGATGCATGCCGAACCCAAAAATCTACCCAAAAACCACAACATGCGAAAAAAAAACACCAAAATAGGAAAAAAAAATGTGAAAAAAAGCGGAAAAAAAAGGGAAAAAAAAAGGGGGAGAGGAGGAGGAGGAGGAGGAAGGGGAGGTGGAGAGCCTAAAAAAAACCCTAAGTCCCAGATCAATTTTTCTCTTTCTGTTCAGCGTTGAAACTTTTTATGTTTTTAGTGTTCCCTCACACCAATTCCCAAAACCAACACTCGAATGAAATGAAGTCCACGTTGAATTTTCACAACGAGAAAAAAATACTGGGACTTAGTTAAAATATTTAACTTTGCCCAATAAAATTTTCTCGTTGTGAAATATTCAATGTGAGCCTCATTCATTCGAATGTTGGCTTTGGGATAATACAGCATGCATAAATAACTCGTCTGTCTTAATTGAAAAGGTTTCAGAAAATTTGGACTTAGAAAAAAAAATTATCTGAAAGGACTTAGAAAAAAAAAATTCTTCGAAAGAATTATAATCAGAAAATTTGGACTTAGAAAAAAAATTATCTGAAAGGACTTAGAAAAAAAAAAAATATTCGAAAGAATTAATATCAGAAAATTTGGACTTAGAAAAAAAAAATTATTCGAGAGAATTATTTAATTAATCGATGAAATGAAATGATATTAATCGAATCAAATTGTTTATACGACTTGATAAAACATGTGAAACCTTTACAATTAATCGAGACAAAAACAAATTTAGTTGACTTGAATAATATGCAAATTATTAGAAAAAGCCATATAAAGAAATTCAATAAAACTTGTAAAATGAAATAATGAAAAATGTTCGAAAACTTGAACATTAAAAACTTCAAAAACTGTTTAAAGTTGATTGTTATCCTTTAGAAATCGAGTTTAATATTTTTACAACTTGAATCGAATAATAAACTTGTTAACAAAAATATATTTGTCTAATCATTCAAGTCAACTCTTTGAAACTTTGATTGTATGTCTTGATCAAAATTGTTTTTAGCAATAAAAGAATAAAAATCTATCATTTAGCCATGCAGCGATATAATTGAATAAATTTAAAATAAAAACTACAGACAAAAACTTTTAAAAGCTGCATTTAATTAAAAATGTGCTAAGTCGTATTAAATATTTGAAAGAATTTGATCAAAACCACACAATCGTGTTATCCATAAATAAGAATATTCATGCAGTCAATATCGCTTGGGGAAAACACATTATTCTTGATACCGGAAATGTCAAATACAAATACAAATATTTTTTCTGTATAATAATGAACAAGAGGTGTAATAAAAAAGAGATTTTTGTAACAAAGTAAATTTGTAACTTGTAACAAAATACCATCAATTTAGGAGTTACTTAAGGTAAGGTGCTAGGGCCCCTTCAACAAATAAGTAATCGAAGCATACAAAAAGCTGTATTGGTTAACTAATCATTTAGCAACAAAAATTTAATGTATAAGAATTCTGAATTCCACACAAAATAGTGTTATTTATAGAATAAAAAAATCTCTGAACGGATTCCTGATTTCTGAGAAGTACAAACTTTTTTCTTTTCTTTTTTATATTGATTTAAAACATTCATAAAAGACACTTGTATAAATAAATAAAAAAAAACTGGATCAACATGTTTTCCCCACAGCAAATTAAATAAGAACAACATCTACACATATGTCTGCCAAATTATTTTAAAATCTTTTATTAGCATAATAGTTGTTGATGAATTAACAAATAAAAAAAATGTATTTTATGTATTAAAAATTAATAAAGTATATCTTATTAAAGAAAATGATATTGACTCAATTATTATAATATAAACAATATTTTCAGCAGATATATGTATACAACTATATTAATAATGCACGAGCCAGAAAATATTCCACTAAAATATATACAGGCTGCCTTATAAATAATATCGGATAACAAAGGGGCAAGTTCTCAAAAAATCTTCCAATCAATTTTCATTTATATATTTCATTTAATATGAAAAAAAAACATTAAATACATATTTAATTAGAAGTATTATTATTACAAGCATAAAAGTAGCATATAATACAAAGTCGGTCAATAATTGTAAACTCTGTTCAGAAAATAAATTAAAAGTAATATCTTTTTATTTATTTCTATTCAAATCAAAGTTTTAATGAAGATGACAAACAATAAGATATCGAAATAAAGATTTTAAAAATTATTTGACTGCTTTAAATTCAAAACTCAAAAACTTAATGCATTTATATGAATATATATATATATATATATATACATTTAATATAACTATGTTATATATATATATACATATATATATATATATATATATATATATACATAAGTAAATATTGAATATTTAAAACACTAAGGCACAACAGATATGGTACGATAAATGCCTGTATATAATTCCAGAAATATATCCTTTGACTCGCTTTGTATAAAACATGCTTTGCACTTACATTGTTCGATATCCTCTACAGCGGATCCCAGAACACAAATCCCATACACGAACCACCTCTAGAGCATCTGCCAGAAATCTCAAGTACCCGACACAAAATCACTACTTTAGAACCACTACATAACTTTGTTCGATACATGTCTCTTCGACTTATTGCAACTATCCGAGTAAAGTCTTTACACAATACACGACACACGACTTACATTAGAGACTTTCGTGAATTTAGAATTCGATAATAAAGAGATATGTGTTGGAAGTACTCAAATATAAATTATACATTTTACAATTGCATATATATAAATAAAGGATACATTGGCGCTGTAAATGAATTAATAACCTACAAAAGCACATATATAAATTATACAAATTCACAATTGTATGTATATAATTAAAGGATACTTTGGCGCTGTAAATGAATTGTTTACTTATAAAATTGACTCAAAATGGAGGCCCTGAAAGAGATACTTATCAAACTATTCAATGTACTTCCACACACATACACTTTTTGGCTTTTACTTAACGTTTCACGACAAATTTATTATATCAAAATGATCTACTAAATTAATTACACGTTTTGATGCATAAATTAATTAAAACTAATCAAGGATTTAATTAAAAAAACGTTAATTAACGCGACAGCATGTTAATTCACGGAAATCTGTTTGACAATTGAACAACTTGAAGTTATCGACATGTGTTAAAATGGCTGTCGTCACTTGTACAACTTAAAGCGCGAAATTCAAATATAAATTTAAAACATTAGAATATATACGGTAGAAGGCAATGTGTATAGTCTTTGGATATGTGATATGAATGTCCGCTAAAGGAGAGCTTGCCCGTTCCCTTTTGAAGTGATTTCTAACGTACATTTTTAAATATACAGCTGTATATCTAGACAAGTCTATATATATATTAAAAGCCGATTTTCCTTAGTAAATAAAGCATTTACACAATTGTTGTTCATCACACAATGACTGTGTTTAAGAATCTTCATTATTTAATCAATTGTCGGTATCAATAAACCAACGAAAGAAGTAAAATCAACAGTATTTATACATATGAACCACTAGTACTTCAACAAACTCTGTTGTCTACTATTTTGCGAGCATATCTTCATCTGATTTCTGCATGAGATGAAACAATTAAACTAATAAATCAACAAAATGAATTAAACTTTTTACAATAATATTTAAATAGCTAAATATCAATACTTATAGTTATTTACAATTATCAGGAAGTATTTGCAACTTGTCTTAAAGAAAAGACACTTAAAGCCAATTATTTAATTATTATGTATATTATGATATTCAATATTGAACATAATTTATTCGCCATAAGTCTTTTTAAACTAACATATATAACATGAAATATACTCGAGTGGTTTATCAATGTTTTAATTATTAAGATGCTTATTGTAAGACAATGAGATGAAAACAAAATGCAGATATATTATTAATAACAATTTCTGATTATTTTTATTCATTACTAGTTTCTAATGGATTCAAAACTTCTCCTATGAATAGAATTGTTCCACTTGTCTCGTCTTGAATGAAAAACATAAAAGGTCTTGTCGCCAAGAAAGATACCTCGCGGTCGTTGCCAAATTTATTGGTCAGGACAATTTCTAAAGAATAAAATGTAATATTATACACATATGAACAAAAGATATATGCAGGGTGCGTGTGTATGTACCATTTAATATACATCATTACCTGTAGCAGCATATACAGTGCTTCCTTTCTCGTTAACTTCAATGCCAGCCTTTTGCATTATGCCAGATATTGATAATGTATCCTGTGGTGATAGTCCTCTTGCAATACCAGGCAGTGAGGACGTAGTTGGACTGAACACAGACTGCAGGCCCATCTAAATAACAAAATTGCAATTTCAAATTAAATAATTCTAACTAAAGATGCTCTCGATCAGTAGATACCCTACCTCTTTCAAAGTATCAACAAGTTTTGCTTTGAAATCAAACTTGTACTTTGGTAAGGTAACATTGAGTTCGACTTCATCCATTAGCCACAATTGCTGCCTCAGAAGTTGGGCGTTCAAATTCTGTTGTAAATGTTGTAATCCGTTTCTCATTGTGTTTGGCAATATGAATATTGCACTGAATTTTCCACCCTTTGAAGAAGTACAATGTAAATAAAATATAATATAATATATATATATATATATATATATATATATATAAAATTTACCTTATATGGCATTCTTAAAATCCTCGCATCCAACTCTTTTGAGTCATGATAGAAAAAGACACCTTGCTGTCTCATAAAAGGTACTGTGATTGGCCTAATAATAAAAATTGTGATAAGTTTATTACACTATTTATTTATAAAAAACATTTGTTGATTTTTTAAATTATAAATATATATATATATATATACATATATATATCTTGATAGTTTTTTCGACGTTGAAACATATTTCAAAGTAACTAGCAGCCCATTCGTCGAAATAAAAAAGGTATAAAGTATAAAAACTTTTATTTATACGTTTCGACACAAGATGCGTGTCATCATTCAGCAACACAGAACAAAAAACTCAACAAAAATTTATTTTAAAAATTAAACTTAATAACATATTAGAGAAAAACGTTTTTTTAGAAAAAAAATTTTTTTTTCGTTTTTCTCTAATATGTTATTAAGTTTAATTTTTAAAATAAATTTTTGTTGAGTTTTTTGTCCTATGTTGCTGAATGATGACACGCATCTTGTGTCGAAACGTATAAATAAAAGTTTTTATACTTTATACCTTTTTTATTTTGACGAATGGACTGCTAGTTACTTTGAATATATATATATATATATATATATATATATATGATGTTAGTTTTGTCGACGTTGATACATATTTGTAATATTTTTGCAGCCATATAATATATATATATATATATATATATATATATATATATATATACACCTAAGTCTGTTTTTACACAGTAGATTGGTTCCAGAAGAAACCGTGCAAAAAAAACGTGTAAAAAAAGACATTGATCTTATACAAAAATGGGTGATTTGTTCCTAATCTCTAAAACCTATTAAAATTAGTGAAAAACAAGAATTTTCAATAACAAGAATTCATGTTTATTTTATAAAATCAAAAATAATAAAAAAATCAAAGTAAAAATTGTTTGTACGCGCTAAAGGGGAATTCACTTAAATCTTTAAGCTAGTGTTCGCAAACTATCGATATACTATCGATGGTTTCAGACTTTTTTCTTTCATAAATACTTTTTTGTGATATGAACATACTTCGCAAAAATTAAATTTGACAAAAAAAATTTAAGTACATAAAATTTCAAATCGTACTAAATGGAATAAAATCGTGTAAAAAAATTAAAAATATCAATTTTCAAACCGTGTTATATCAAAACCGTGTACAAAAAGACCGTGTAAAAACAGACTTAGGTGTATATATATATATATTAAAATATAATTAAAATTTGTATGTAACTTACTTATCGACATCCAGGTAGAATTTTCCCAACGTTGTATTCTCCTCAGGAAACTGTTTTCTCCATTCGCCTTTAAAGTATATGACGTTCAACAGCACCATAACAGCTCCATAAACATCAGCTGGAACAAAATAAATTTATCAATAACCGATCAAATAAAAATAAATTTAATTAAAAATTACTAATTACCGTGGTTGACCAATTCCGTAATATGTCCCCTTGTAACATTGGCGACCCACTGATTCATAATGGTAGCACTATCGTATTTGGTGACAGTACCATCACTATTATTTTTATTTATTCCATTTGTGAAATCTATAGACACTATATCCGAATCGTAAAACATTTTGGCAATCGCGTTGAATCGCTGCCTTGGCTGGATCATGTGGGAAATGTAAATCCTGGTGTCGAAATCTAGATGGTAGGCAGGATTCTTGGCCTGGGGGAAAATGAAATATTGGCATAAGTAATAATGTTTGGCTGGATTTTGATTTTGATGTGTTTTGAATGTATTCAACTACCTTAAGGGAAGCTATAATTTTTCCTGCACGTTCCCTATTGCTCTGGTAACTATCAGGAAGGGAGAGTAGTCTCAAAATTTCCAACTTAGTATCACCAGAAGCACCCTCATATAGCATCATCAATAGTAATTTTACGCATACTGGGGAAACCAGAAGATTACTTGTTGATTTTGTTGATAAGGTCTGGAAAAAAAATTACGAAAACATTAATTCATTAATGTTTCATTAATTTGTTAAAAACATTAGTGAAAGTTGTAAAAATACTTCTCCGTAATATTTTTTTAACTTTTTAAGGCATGTTATAGTAATCGGAAAAAATCGAAAATAATTAATTAATAATTAATAATTTTTATTTATAACACACTTGGTTTTTAGAAAATACTATAAAACTAGTGGTGCATGGCATCGTGCCTCAAGGCAAATTGCAGGAACTTTCCGTACAGTAATTTAATATTTTTTAAAACTCAGAGAGAAGAATTAGAATTTCTTTGTGAATTTTAAACTTTTTTGCACATTTTTGAACATTTGAAATATTTGAATATTGAAATGAATGCATTTTTTGAAAATTCTGTTTTTTTAACTAAAATTTTTTGATTTTTTTTAAATTTCGAAATTTCTTAAAGTGCAAAGTTAAAATTATTTATTTGATGTATATAATTCAGCTTTAGAACTTTAGCTAGAATTAATTAAAATTCGAATAATTTTCAATACTCAAAAAAAAATGTTTTTGGAAATAAAAAAAAATCCAAAAATTTATCGTTTCGTCAACACAAGCAGAAAGTTCTCTCAAAAACTCAGTTCTCTCAAAAACTGCATTTTCTTGCAAATTTAGCTTGATATCTTCAAAACCGCTGGACCTGCCTCTTCCAAAAACCAATCAATCACAGTACATTTTAAAATTTTTAAAAGGTTAGAGAAAAAAGTGATTTTTTTAACATTTGAAAAATTTGAATATTTAATAAAATATTATATTTAATAATGATTTAATTAATTCAATATAATATATATATTCAATATACTTTTAATATCTCAGTCAGCGTATATTTCTAAAAGTGACTATAACAATACTGTGAAATTTGTAGATTTATAATTTTGAATGATTTTTTGAAATCATCAGTGATATCTATCACTTAAATATTATACAAATTCCAAAAATTATTAGGTTTTCCCTTCAGTACAATTTATATTTGCACGTAATTCATAACAGTAATGTAAAAAAAATGTTTAAAATTTGGAATTTACATTATTTTGTTTTGAATATACCAAAAACTAAATTTTCACAGAAAGATAATTAAATAGCACGTCTTCTTCAAAAATTGAATAATTAATAAGATAATTAAAAACCACATCATCTTCAAAAAATTAAATAATTAATATGATAATTTATACCACATCTTCTTCAAAAATTAAATAATTAATAAGATAATTAAATACCACATATTCTTCAAAAATTAAATAATTAATACGATAATTAAATACCACATCTTCTTCAAAAATATTAATAAGATAAATAAATACCCCATATAACCTCAAACAATTTCTGAAATTTTAGAACATTGATATTAGTTAACAAGAATCCTTCATAAACGAGATTTTCGCCTCGGATCTTCTATGCAACCCTTGTTTAATAATATAAATTTATTAATAAATATTTCTAATATTTGGTATCAGATACTGTTTTAAGCTTACTAGACCCCCACACGATTTTCCGTGATTTTTTGTCAAAAACCGATCGATTTTTTAAGCATTTTTGGACCCCCTTGGTGATCCATCGTGATATTTAGAAATGCCTCCCCTCGTAATTTAGAAATGCGTAAATTTTTTCAAAAGAATTTTTCAAATTTACGACAAAATCGTATTTTTTTTTCTTTTTGAAAAATTAGGTAAAAATTAAAATTAAATAAATAAATATCTTACTAGACCCCTCTCTCTCCCACGTGATTTTTCGTGATTTTTTGTCAAACCCTGCCTCACCCTAAAAACCTTACGTGATAAAAGGACAGATGCTTCATATTAATGAAGAAATCTTTGGTTTAAATTATTTCTTAGAGATCTCTTACCTTATAAAGTGCCCAATCAAAATCCTCATCAACCGCTCCTTCGAAGGGAATGAAATCATCCCCCAAATCCCATCCCGTAGCATTTTGTACATCTGGCATCGGCATGGGCATATTTCTCAAATTATTCGAATTTTGTACAAAATTGTGTGGTCGTGGTGCTTGTTGATCGTTCATCATACCACCATACCATTGATTTTGGGGATGAACTGGTCCATTGTAATAATTTTGTGGTATATTGTTAGAAGGGGAGCCCCGAACACTTGTTGAATCATTTGCTGATCGATATTTTGGGGCGCTCCTGGAATTATCTGGGCGACCAGGAAAAAACTGGAAAAAAATTAAATTAATATATCATTATAATTCACTAAAGTCAAGCAATTCTAGGTCCTTCAAGGATTTTGATTATATTTGAAATCTATAACCTCAAGTAAAAAATTTATATCACACTGCTTGATATCAGACTGGCTGAGGTTAGGATCGAACTTGGGACTATTTTGTGTAAACCCCAGGTTCTTAACCATTAAACCACGACAAATGTTTGGAAATAAAAAAAAATTATTTTGTTTAAGAAATAAAAACATTTTTGAATTTCTGAAGGTAACGCTAATTTTTATATCGATCTTAAGATGATCCAATAAAAATTTTGAAGTGCAATCAAAATTAGTAGTAAAAATTTTATATACTGAAATCATTTGTACACAATTGTTTATAAAGTTTTCATACAATTATTATAATATCTATTGTATTAATTATTAACAAAAATTAAGTCACTTATTACATTGACGATTTTGGTTTTCGAGACTCTGACCAAATATTTAACTTCCCGTAGGGCAAGTTATAGTAATCGCAACAAAATCGAAAATGAAAATTTTTATAGATCTTTACGTTTCAAAGGTTTCTGAACATTCTGGCATACCTTAGAAAAAATGGATGTATCTGTGTGTGTGTGTGTGTGTGGGATACAAATTTTCGTCGACGATTTCGGGAACACGAATCAACCGATTTGAATAATTCAAAAAACATTCGATTCGTATTGATGAGGAGACGTGCTGATTAGTTTTTGGCGAAGCCAGGTCAAGCCGTTCCGAAGATACGGGGCAAAAAGTGCCGAAAACGGTAACTCAGTTTTTAAGAGAACGGAGCGTCCGATTTGAATAATTCAAAAAGCATTTTATTTGTATTGGCTAAATGAAGAACTGTTCAAATTTTTGGAAAGGCAGGTCCAACGACTTTGGAGATATGGAGGAAAAAGTAAAAAAATGAGCCATCTGGCGGTCAAAAATGAACATTAGACATATGCACATTAAATTATTAGATATTTTATAGAGATTTTAACAATAAGTATACATTTTGTTTACATTCCTATGGGTTCCGTACCAATGTTTACGCGTTAGACGGCGACGCAGCGCTGATATTTCGTCTTTAGGCAGTTAAAGCAGTACGATTGCTTTGAAAAAAAGTTCAGAATTTCCAAAATATTTCAAAATAAATGATTTAAGATAGAATGATTTATATGGTTCGAAATTCTATTAAAAGTTTCAAATCATTGATCAACTTTTATTGATTATTATTATTGATTAATTTTAATTACTCGAATTTTGAATTGCGGTACGGGAAGTTCCAGCAATTTGCCTTAAGGCACGATGCCCTAATTGCCTTAAGACAGAATTCCACTATATATAACAATCATGTCTAAAGACTCTGACAATTTAGAATACTAATTTAAACAAATACTCCTAATTATATATAAATATAAACATATTTGAATTTTGAATTTTTTTGAAAGTAAAATACTCACAACAAAATAAGAACATTTTTCAGCACTATTTTCACAAATATTTTAACTATTAATAATTATATTATTACTGTATCCCTTACATATCACAGATTGAAACTAACAAATAAGTCAAATCAAACATCGACTTTTAAATCTATCTCGGATATTTTTTATTACTTTTCAAATTGCGTAAATGGTTTTTCGATATATTTTTACGATCATCGTGGTTTTCATTAGTAATTATTATATTAGAAAAATATGCAAGACTCATCTAATACCGCAAATTGTAATTAAAATTACAATAGTCGTTGATGTGAATTATTGTTTCATAACTATGAGGAATGACTAGAGAGGAATTGATTTATTATTTCTTGGAATAATTAATTTTAATGGTTATTGGATGAAATATCTCAGTCGTAATAGGAATGTATAAAAAGAACTGCCTTAAAGAACTATATATTATTAGTTTATAACCTTATAAGTTTTGTGTTAATTGTTTTAAACAAAAACGAAGCGTACGAAATAAATAATTCAAGTATTTGTCGTTTTTTATTTCCACAATTTGGTTGGAAAAATCTCAAGAATGTTTCAATGTCAAAGAATTCAAAATTAGAAGAATTTGTTTAACTTAGTATTCTGAATTGTCAAAGACTTTAGAAATTTGTTATATTTAAACTGTTATATATAAATATTTGGTCAGAGTCTCGAAAACCAAAATCGTCAATGTAATTTGTGTATTATTTTTTGTTAATAATAGATATTATAATAATTATATGAAAACTTTATAAACAATTGTGCACAAATGATTTTAGTATATAAAACTTTTACTACTATTAGATTTTAAAAATTGGTTTCAGTTCAAAATTTTAATTGGATTAGGAATTTCAAATACAAGACAGACAAAGCTGCAAAAAATATTTCGAAAAATAAACATTTAAGAAAAAATATCACATACAAGACAGACGTAAAATATTTTGAGAAATAAAAATTTAAAAGAAAATTATCAAATACAATCCAGGCGAAGTTGCAAAAAAGAGAAATAAAAATAGAAACAATAATTTTGGATCATCTTAAAATTGATACAAAATTTAGCATTTACCTTCAAGATTTCAAAAATGTATCTTTTTTGTTCCTTAAACAAAATCATTACAATTATAAGTATATACAAGAATTGCGCAAAATTTCCGTAAAAAATAAATTGATGTTATCAAATTTATAACTGACCTTTGTGACCTCGAATGTAAATAATTTGTCTTATTTTTTTCTTCTTTATAACGTACTATAATTCTAAAACTAAATAATTAATTTTTGTATAAATAAAAAATCTATTTTCCAAGTTTTTTGTAAATGATCACATTTTTATTTGATTATTAAATATTTTATTTAATTATTGAAAATTATATATATTATAATTCAACTTTTTAACTTCCCGAAGGAGAAGTTTCTGTTTTCATCAAAAAATCCGATTTGCTAATTTTATGTTTTCTCGACGTTTCAAGCCATTCTGAATCGAATGAGACCAAATTTGGAAAAAGTATGTGTGTGTGTGTGTGAACAGATTTTTTATTTTTACATTTCTACAGGTATTACTACTATTACTACTATTACTATGTAACATTATTTAGTAAATCTAGTTTTAAAAATAACATCCTAAATAAATTTTAATTATTGTTTTAATTTTAATTTAAATGTACAGGCTGTGAAATAACATTTTCATAATTTTGATTTGATAAATAATGTTACATACATATACATATCACTTGTAAAAAATGTAAAAATTAATAAGAGAAATATTATTTTGGTTGCCAAATATATCAAATATACATGTAAATATATATATATATATTATATATATATATATATATATATATATATATAGAATTTTATGATATGAGTGGAACGAATATTAATTGTTTAATATGAACAAAACAGCACTCAGATTTGTTTAACACAACTTTATTTTATATATATATATATATATATATATATATAAATGGTCACATTTTTATTTGATTATTAAATATTTTATTTAGAAATTGAAAATAAAGAATAATAGTTCCACTTTTTTATTTTAACATTACTACATGTTTAACATTATGTGACATCATTTGGTAAATCTAGTTTTAAAAATAACATTCTAAATAAATTTTAATAATTGTTTTAATTTTAAATTAAATGTACAGGCTGTGAAATAACATTTTCTTAATTTGGATTTTATAAATAATGTTACATACATATACATATCACATGTAGAAATTTAAAAAATAATAAGTAGAATTATTATTTCATATTTTCACTTGACGGTTTGGCTGCCAAATATATCAAAATATACATGTAAATATATATATATATATATATATATATATATAATAAATAATTATATTCTCACCTGCACTTATAGTACCCAAATTCATCTCGTCTTGCACTTATTAACAAAAAATCTCAATAAATCCACAAGAACTAAGGCAAATTTCATTCAGTCTTTCAACAAATGAGTCCAAGTCAAACCATTTTGCAAATAACTGAAACAGAATCGTACAGAACCGTTTTAATGGTCGTCGATCGGGTCACTTTAATGGTTCTAAATTTTTGGTAAATGTAAATATATATTATAAATTCGTCGGATTCAACACTACATTTACATTACATGATTCTTCGTCCGACGTCGAGGCGATACTGTTGTGGTGGATCTTGTTGACACTGAAACCTGTTTATTGAAATTAGCAATTCATGTTTGAGTGAATTTTATATGTGTTCAAATGCGGGGCTTGGTTTTACAAAGATATTATGATAATTGTAATAATACACACACAGGCACTCAAACACATATATGTATACATACACCTAAAAACAAAACACACACTGCTTTATACACATACATACATACACAAACACACATATATATACACACAATATACATGATATTTAAGCAAGAATAAATACTGAAAAAAAATTTGTTATTTTATTTTATTTTTTTTTTTTTTTTTATATTATAATGGCATCTGACATGAGTCATATTGCCAATACTGAAAAATTATAAAGAATTTTTGCTTAAATATAGAACCTTCAACCCTGTTGTTGCAAGGCCAAAGCTTACCACAAAGTCATGACAAGACTTAGACAATTAATAGCAAAAACTATTAACTTACTGCAGGCTAAGTTACTGTAATCGTCCAAAACTCAAAAATGAAATATTTTGCATATCTTTTCGTTTGGCATACCTTATTATTAGAAAAATATGTGTGTATTTATATGGATACAATTTTTCGTCCACAATTCTGGTCAACAATTATCACTGATTTGAATTAAATTTGCACTTGACTTTGTCAATGACATTTTTGAAAATGCATTTTTTGAATGATTCAATAAACATTCTTGCTTGCTTGTATTGACATGTGAAAAATGACTAGTTTTTGAGTAAGCATTTTTTTATAATTTCAAAATTAAAAACAATAAAATTTACAGTATTTATAATAATATATTTGAAGATTTGAAGAAAACGTCGACGAAAAATTGTATTCACACATACATCTATTTTTTTAAAGGTATGCCAAAATGTTCAGAAACCTCTGAAATGTAAAGCAATTCAAAAACATTCGATTTTTGGATGATTACTATAACTTACCCTACGGGAAGTTAATAAAACAAAAATGTTACTACATTTTTGATAAACAGAAAGATAATATAATGAAATTTGATAATAAAAAAATTGTAATGAAATTTGTCAATAAACATTATTTTGTAAAAAATATTGAATTTACCATTTTTATATTTTTTGCTATTTTTGGTGTTCCAATATTAATTGAAATTTTATAAAAAATATCTTTTTATTAATTGTTATGAGAATTTTTTAATTATTTTAGATTTTCTCAATAATGGCACATATCTAGTGTGAAAACGTATAAAAAAATTTACTTTTTAATTATTTAGATTTTTTTAAATTATTTTAGATTTTCTCAATAATGGCACATATCTAGTGTCGAAATGTATATAAAAAGATTTTTCTTATTAAAGTTTTTCAAAACATTTTTTTTTTAACTGATTTGCGTGTTTTAGATTTTTGTTTTTATCCTGGTTGAATTACCGAATGATGACACACATCTGGGGTCGAAACGTATAAAAAATCGTATAATATTTTTCCTTTTAACGTGTTTTTGTGTACCATATATTTATAATCATTTAATATTTTATAGATATTAAATGTAATTTAAAAAAGAAATTTCAATGCATACGATTTATATTTAACGATCTTAGAAACTCAGATAAATTTGAATTTCTAATTATATCACGTGACATAAAATAAATAAAAAATGATATTTGATTACATTACTTGATAACAACAATATAAAATTTAAAAATATTTTATTTAAATTTTTTTTATTGAATATCTTGAGAATTTAAAAAGTAAAAAAAATAAAATTAAAAAATGTAAGAATTTTGCCTTCACAGAAGCAAAATCATAATATTACATGACACGTAGTTACTACCACAAAATAAATTAAAAATTCAATTAACCAATTTTTAGCATGTATTTTATAAACGAAGCATTAACATTAAAATTAAAATAATTAAATTCCATCAAAATTAACGAATTTCAATCACAATTACAATTAAAGAGGAATTCAAGGTTCTGCATATTTAAATTAAATATGTCACGATTTATTGAATGAAATAAAAACCTTGTAATATGCAAACCAACAATGGTGATATTTATGTAAATTCTTTTTTGTCATTTTTTCTGGTACAGGTCGTCATCCATTTAGAGAAAAATAAATAAAGTTCGCTAATGTATTTGAATTGTGGCTCTTTGTTGTATTCAGAGTTGGTACATATCGCAATTATCGTATTCGTTTGGAATTCCCGTATGACGCTTTCAGGTAATAATATATATATATAATATATATAATATATATATATATATATATATATATATATGTTATATACTTCTGTATATTTATATATACTTCTGTATTCATTTAACGTACATTTCACCAAATACCTGTTCTTGCACACATGAAGAATAAATATAAAATATACTCATTTGGTTATAACGCACATAAGGACAAAAATTAACATTATAATGCACTTATACAAAGTACATACAAACTGACTCTTATCATGTAATTCAAACCGTAATTTATACTCCACATATTATTGTTTTTTCATTTAATATCAAAAAGGACTTACCGAGTCTTATGTACCTTCTGCTGACTTCTTAAAGGGCCTCTCCTTTTCTAGATGGCAACCCAAACGGTTTTCCTCACTATGAATAATTTGAACACTGATTAATTTTTTGTTAGTATACATCAAGCCGGGCAAGGACTATTTTCACTTGTAATTTGACCAAAGCCTTAGGCCTTACCCAAATACCCATAACTTCAAACTAGATTTTTTTCTGATTTTTCTCATAATGATCAATAATGCTTGACGTTGAATTTGGGACACCCTGTATATATATAAAAATTAACTACATTAACCGAAAAATGATCACAATTTGGCTAAAGCTCTGGGCTTTACTCAAACACTCAGTATTTTCAATCTACATTGAGTAATTTTTTTTCTGATTTTTCTCATGTAAACATCAGTTATGTTTGACGTTGAATTCTGGGATACCCTGTATATGTTAATATATTTATAACACACAATTATTAATGAATTTAACTAATAACATATCATTAATACAAGTCACTAATGATATGTTTCATAATTTAATACATACTTAAACAGAAAAATCACTTGTTGACATTGAAAACTTGACTCCAAAAATCGTGATGATTTCTAATAATTATAATTAGTTTTTTAAAACAATTTATAAATTTAGGTTAATTAAAACGAATCTAAAATCTAAACTAATTACGAAGCAAACTCGTCAAATTATAAAAAGTTTTTCTTTATTTTTGTGCTTAGTCTATTATCTTGAATACAAATATTTGACTAGATACAATCATATAAATACAGGGCGATAATACAATACAATTAATCGTAAATACTACTCAATAACAATAATTTGTGCATAATAGTATAAAATCGAAATCATAGCACTTAGTTTTAAAGCTTGGTCAACTTATTACTATTAAAATGTAAGTAGGCGTTTTAATTAAATTTATGTTAACTATTTCGTGTAATATGGCAGTCTATTCTTTGGCACTAGAAATTTGCCTGATGAAACCATCAAAAATGATAAAAAAAAAACCTGTGGTTGAGCACTTTAAAACTAATTTGTCGACTACATTAATAATATTGCCAGCAATATGTATTTTTAAAAGTTGAGCAAACTACAGCAAGAGATCAAATAGTTTATATATTCCATTTAGTTGTTGGATTATTTATATCTACTGATTTTGTACATTTAGGGAGAAATATTGTTAATGTTGAGCAAGATAAAAAAACATTATATATGAACAAAAAACCTTTTTAGCACACACTTAGGCATAATAGAGAGAAAACTAATTTATGTTTCTAAAAAAAAAAATTGTACAAGATTTCAATATTTTTCAGGTACCAATTTGACTTTTCTTCGGTAAATATGATATAAGAGAAAATATACTAAATATTAAAAATTTTATAAAATAAAGTAAATCAATAGCAAAAAAACTAATTTATATCCCGAACGAATTTTTGTACAAGATTTCAATATTTTTCAGGTCCCAATTTGACACTTCTCCAGTAAATATGATACAAGAAATAATATACTACTTTTATAAAATATTAACAAAAATATTATAAAGGCAAGCTTAATGTTAATAATTTACACACAAAACGAAAACAAAATGTATAAATTTAACAAACTAAAAAAAAGATTGACATAAAATTTATAAAAAAAACTTATCATTTATTTCACGTTTTGTATTGATTTACTGTAAATCATTAACTTTATTAATTTAGTCGATTATGTAATAAAAGAATATATTCAGCATTTCTTATTATAATTTTATTATTATAGATTTATACACTTATTTCTTACTATAATTTTTTATAGATTTATACACTAAAGAAGAGCCAAATTGGGATCCGAAACGTAGAAAAAAACATATTAAATTTTTTTTTATAAAATTATTAAATGTTTGTAAAAAAAAATTAATAAAAATGTATATTCATTTCACCTTGCCTTTAAACATTTTGAATTGATTATGTAATAAAAAAAATAATATTTAGCATAGTATTTATTATATAATTTTTTATAGATTTATACACTGAAGAAGGGCCAAATTGGGATCCGAAACGTATAAAAAAGCTATTAAAATTTTTTTAGATATAGTTTAGAGTTTTCTCTCTATTATCTGTATGAATGCTTCCTCAAAAAGTTTTTTTTTGATTTTATCTACATATCTTTAACCATCTGAAAAATTTATATATATATATATATATATATATATATATATATATATATATGTATATATATATATTTATAATGTGTGAACCTATATTTTATAATCTAAATAATTATAAATTTCCTCTCCAGTCAATTTTGTGATGACTATTTTATGACTTCCAATAAAAGAAAATCTTTCCAAAATGTAATCTACTAAATAACATTCTTTTATTTCAGGTTAATTACGAAATTTCGATGCCCATTAACGCGAGATTTTTATTAATTAAAAAATTTGTACGTGGCTAAAAAATAAATGTTTATATTAACTTTTTGATTTATATACTGCTATAAAATTAGTTTAGGATATTCCAGAAAATTCCTGCAAAAACTTTGATACATGACGTGATCAAATCAGAAAATTTCCACTAAACACAAGAAATATTTTACCATTGTTGAGAAAGTGTTAATGATAAATAAGATAAAAAATAAATAAAGATAAATGAAAATCTGTGCTAAATAAAGCCTTTGTATAAATTTTGTAAGTGGGCGTACATTATTCACGTGATCAATTTGTAAAGATTATTGGAAAAATAATTAAAATTATATTCTACTCTTCCCTCCAAACATTACGTATTTTTAGTACCTAAAAAACGTGAAAATCTCTAAAATTTTTAATATTCATTATTAATCTTTAATATTTTTTGCTTTTTTGTGGAATTTTCTGATTTGTCTGATAATCTGTGCCAAAGCCTTTGTATAAATTTTGTATAAAGTGGGCGTACATTAATCACGTGATCAATTTCTGAAGATTTTTGGAATAAAAATTAAAATTACCTTCCAACTTTTCCTCCAAACTTTACGTGTATCTTTAGCACATAAAAATGTGAAAATTAATTTTTTTTATAACTTAGACCTTCTTCACCTCACGTGATTTTTTTTCAAAGCGCCCCCCCCCTCCTCTTCAAACACCAAGTAATTAATGGACGCCCCCTAAATATTCTAAATTAATTCTATATACATAATTTTATAAAAAGTATATAAACATTTTGAATTCTCGCACCAGTGATTATTTCCTTCAAAATTCGTGTAAAAATCCATCTTCTCTCTAATTATTACCATGGCATAATAAATCAGTACATATTTCTTATATATAAAATAATAAAAAATAAAAATTATTTCATACTAACCTACCCTGTATAATGTCATGTAATCCAAATTTATATTAAAAATGATGCAACAATATTTATATATTGTAAAACTTTAAATTAAAGATATCACACACAAGAAAAAATAAAATAATCATTTATGCAAAAAAAAATAAAATTGAGCATAATAATGTATTATCAAGTTTTCCTTCTTAATTCAACGTCGTAGCATATAGTAGTCAATTATTTCCTTACTCTAAAACTTAACCGAATATATTCTCATTTACAATTCAATATGTTGCCTTTATGGGGTTTAATATGTCAATTCGTATTCGTTTAATAATTAATATAAAATTTTATACTTATCGATTTTTTTTTTTTCAGACCACACTCGGTTTGGGGCTTTTGACGTTGTGTCGAAGAAGTTCTGTGACGGTGATGGCCACTTGGACGGCGCCTCCTGTTCGACATTCCAACACGTCGGCGGCGCAGCAAATAAGATTCTGAAAAAAAAAAAAATAAAATTGATTAGAACTAATATTCAGAAGTGCAAAATTGTATGAGTTACCTACTTGTTTTTTTAAGGGGTATTCTAGGGTTGATGTATGAATTTTATGTGATTTTTGAAGGGCGTAAAAAAGGCAAGGAAAATTTTCTATCAATTTTTTGTAAGTGAGGTTTATAGGGGTATGACAAAAAACACAAAATATCACAAGTAAGACTATTATCATAGTATTATCACGTGTGTTTATTTTTACCTGATTTGAAAAAAAATAATAATTTTCCAAATATTTCCAAATATTTCCAAAAACTGTACGATTTTTCTAGGTACTAAAATGCAAGTGATGTTGGATCGGGAAGAGAGTAATTTTAAATAGTAATGATAAAAAGCCTAATATCACAAAAAAGACTATTATCATACTATTATCACGTGTATTTTACCTGATTTGAAACCAAAAATAATCTTCCAAATGTTTCCAAAAACTATACGATTTTTTCTAAGTACTAAAAATGCAAGTTTAAGTGGGGTCGGGAAAGGAGAGTAATTTAATTTAATAATAATAATGGTGAAAGAGTAATATCACAAGTAAGACTATTATCATGTGTATTTATTTTTACCTAATTTGAAAAAAAAAACACAAATTTTCTAAAAAATTCCAAAAACTCGGGAGAAAGAGTGATTTTAATTAATGGTGAAAAGAGTAATATCACAAGTAAGACTTTTATCATACGCTATTATCACGTGTATTTATTTTATCTGATTTGAAAAAAAAACATATAATTTTCCAAATATTTCACAAAACTTCACTATTTTTTCTAGGTTCTAAAATGCAAGTTTATGTTGGGTTGGGGAGAGAGAGTAATTTTAAATAATAATGGTGAAAAGTGTAATATCACAAGTAAGACTATTATCATACTAATATCACGTGTATTTATTTTTACCCGGTTTAAAAAAAAAAACATAATTGACTACTGTACCAAAAAAGAAAATTTCGAGAAAAACGTGTTTGGAAGGAAACAGAAGAAGATTTATCGTGGTCAAACAGCTATATCTCCGAAAATAATTAAATTTTTAAAAAACTCTTTTGTACATATATTCTTAAATAGTTTAACTTTGTAAATATTCATAAAAAATAATTCAGACTTGTATCCCCCCTTTGAAATAATACCAAGACACTCCAAAGTGCTGGAAACTCAGTCGAATGGTTTTCACATACTTTTGTATCAAATCATGATATATATATATATATGTATATATATATATATATATATATATTTAATTTTTTTTTCCCAAAGGACAACCCAATGGTCAACCACTCTA
>NW_020537758.1:9987993-10116156 GCF_003426905.1 Ctenocephalides felis | reverse complement strand
TTTTTTGTAAAACCTCTCCCTCCCAAAAAAAAGTCTCACTTGATTTACGGACGCCCCTAACTTAGCCTTCTGTTACAACCCATCCAATTGCTCTCATATCTTCAAGGATGATAAAATATATCGAAGTACGATTCTATCTACTATCGTCTTTAATAAAACATTACTATTTAAATTTTCTCATTACATTACCATCACAGTTGATTTATTTCTGTGAGCACAAAATCAACTCGGGCATGACGTAAAGGGCCATTAGCGATATGAAGATGTCATTTATCTCGTGTACAACGGATGTAATTCATCCATTTGCGGAAATTCATTTGAAAATCGTATTGTGAAAGATACAAATGCATATAAATTAGATTTATGCGACGACATAGTTGGTTAAACGACTACTGTTGAAAATGTAGGCCGAGAAAGGATAGTTGACCCAGGGAAATAAATAAAAATTAGGTTCTGTAAAAATGCGGCTTTATAACACTCTTTGAGTTCTGATTGCTGTTAATTGAAAACAGAAGTCAATTACATTTTGAAAAATATAATAAATGCTATCCATTTGCAACTTGGCATGTTTTCAGACATCTTCAAACTTGCACCTGTACTGCTCGAGAAACTTTTGCTATTTGTTCTTGATATCCATCAATCGTTAATTTTCCATGATTATGGACTGTGAGCAATTATATTCGTTAAAATTCTTCAACAGGTTTTCATAATTCTCTACAAACTGCTATAAAAAAGTTTTAAATGATTACATTTTATGTTAGACTAAAATATACCTACACTTTCAGTTTTGCGTTGGGTAATTTATCTTGTCGTGCCACGCAAACCTCCTGGGAGGTGTCATTTATGAATTTATTCGAATTATTAATTCGAATGAAAAGTTTCGTATATTACTAGACTAATTTAGAAAATGGTGATATAATTTTCTCTTGGATGGTAATTTTCCTGAACGATTCATTCACATGTAGTAGGAAAATATTTTCTTACCCAAATAATTTCCCGTTACCAGACTCCTTTATAAAATTTTCCATTATACTGAAACTATTAAAAGCATCAAGCTACTAAAAACCAGCAACCCATTATTGTTCACATACCATGACGGCATGTCAGCAAAGTAGAGGCCCTTCAAGAAGTATCTAAGATTAAAATTACTGTGGTGTGACCCTAGAGTCAAGACCCTTTGTAATGTTTTAGAAGCCTGACGTTTATGGTTCACAGAGTTAAAACATGAATAAAAGACAGACAATGCTTCATTTATTCAACACTGAAACAAATGTTTCATTAAACTCTCTGCAACCACTGTTGTTTTTGTATTTTGAGCCAAGTAATATAAAGGAAATCGAATCCTAAATATTACTTCTTACGATAACAAATACGTGATATGTGTGACCATTATTTCTCAAGATTTATTTATGAGTTTAGTTACTCTATGTTTTAATAATTCATAAAGCAAATTTATCACGTACGATATTGTTAGAACCGGAAAAATATAAATATGACCCCATAAAGAATTGATCGCCTATAGTTTTGTTTTATGCCTTATTCATATATCCAAAGTATTGTTTAATATTCGTGATACGATTTTATATTGGGCCATAAAAATCGTTTTGCTTATATAAAAGGACTAATCGACAGATGCGCTGTAAATATTTCATTTACTCTATTTTAGGCACGAATATATTATCAAATTTGTTCTACATCCAACTAGTTATTACGTTCGATTTTATTATTAGAATGAAACAATTATACATATATGTATCTTTTACATCATGAGTTTGTGTTGGAACTAAACAAGTAAAACTTACAAGTAAAAGAGGTCAATGGAACATGGCTAAATTAACCATCGGAAATTATTGTCTATAAACTGGCTTTATCAAATGCAATTGTTCGTTGGATGATCCGATGTTGAATTAAAGAAACTAACAGTTGAGCAATTGAACTAATTTAGATAGAGATTAATTAAATTATTAATGGAGGTAATTAAGGTCTGTCTGCACCCCATGAACGTACGAGTTTTTGTAAAATTTAGAGACTTAAATAAAAAATACTACTTTTTTTTTTGTTTTTTTCTTTATTTTATATAAATAAATATATACATTTTTTTTTACAATATTTAATACATAAGTGGATTTATATAATTATTCTTCAAAAAATATTCTTTTCATTTTTCTCTTAAATTTCTCTGTGTTATTCCTTCAAAACCATGATATAAATTATATAAGATTCCAGATAGCAGCCAAATTTTAACATTTTTTTCCTTCTTTGATTTATTTTGTATATCTATTTCGATAAGTTAATCGTCATCTTCAGTTACATCTATTTTCGAGATTTATAATTTTGTTTCTATCCAATCTCATATAATTTTTTTTTACCACATTTAGTTAAATAATGTCAAGCATTTTCCTCCTTATTGCATTTTTCACATTTTTCTGTGCTTCTCATTTTTATTCTAAAAATCTTTGTGTTCATTGTAATGCATTCATAAACTATCAAATAATTTGTTGTTTTCCATTCTGAAGCAATATTTTTGTTTTCTATATTCCTCCATATGCTTGTCCAATTATGGTGGTTTTTTTCCATTACTTTAGGAGTGAAATTTTCCAGTAATTTGTTATAAATTTCTTTTGATTTCGGCTTCTTCGTGATCCATATACAATGTATATTAATAATTTTGCATTCATTTTTAATTATTTTTGGTGATTTATTATTCTTGCCAAAATTGCAAAAATTCACCATTGATTTGCTTTTCATTTATTTGTTTAATTATATTTTTAATGAGAAAGGCTTTGCATTTTTCCCTTATGATAGTCTGTATCAATATTTTGACTAACAAAAAATATTAAATACTATGTTAACACTGACATGGAAGATGTAGTATGTATAATGGTACTTGGTTCAAAGAATAGAATTCTAGTTCATATAATATTGTTAGCAAAATTCCTGAAAAAATAGTAAACCCATTTTAGTATCAAATATTGTTTGCCAATACTCAGTAAATATACTTATACTCTTGTGGCTTTATTGTAAGAGCTTTTACTTTTGCAACCCAAGTTTGATACCTACTCCGGATAGCCAAGTTTTAAGTGTGTCTTTTTCTTCAATTCCAAAATGTTTCTTTTCCCTTCAACGAAATCCAATTCTACAGTGTTTCCTTTACAGAAATACTATCTACTATACATATGGGTGTGTGTTTTGTGTGAGTTTCAACTTAAACAGTGCCCATTCTTGTTTTGTCGGATGATTGATATATAAACGAACAAACGCAACGGACGTCAATGATCGCAGGCTGCATTTTGTAAATATTTAATGTTTGAACAGAGATTATAATACGTGTCATATATAGATATGCGTATGTTCGACGAAAGATTAAAAAATACATAATAAACCAGAACGCTGATTACAAAGCAACCAAAACCTTTATAAAGGATACTTTGTACTCGTACATTTGGTTCATATAAAACTTTGTGCGAAAACTGTTCAAAAATAGGACGGATTTTTTTCGCAACATTTTCAGAGTATTATTACGATCTAGTTAATGACACGGCACGTGGTGTAAAGTACTATTTTATTGCATGCAAAAGCCAAAGCAAATCACGTTCTACTTGCCTCATATATACTACTATGTGTCTCCTCTTTTCTATTTATATTCCTCGAATGCATGGCAAACGTTCTTTGACCTTGCATGTTGCATATAGGATTATCTTAGTTTATAATCGAAGAAGAAGGCACCAGCAGTATTTACTTGGTAACACATGCCAATTGATGGAGCGAAAACAGACAACACATTTTGTAAAGAAACCTTTTTTGAAGCCCTATTCAAAAATATTTATGATATTATTGAATGTTTCTGGTATCTTTTATACAAAACGGTACAATTGCATGACTTGGACGCAATTTTCTTGTATCTAAATTTCTTGGAAGCCAGTTCAGAATGCAGATAATCACAGCTTATCGCGTAAAAAGCAAATTGACATGAAGTCAACAATCGGATATTTGATACGGTCTACATGACACGATGAAAGCTTCTTCGATAACGATATTAAAAATACTGTTACACAAATTGTCAATAATAGAAGAATTCGCATTATTTAGCAGAGCTTGTGGCAGTAACAATCAAACAAATTCTGATTTGCTGTCAGGGGGAAAGATTTATGGTTTCAGAATCCAATACTTCGAAATTACTCTAGATGACCTTCTTTTATTATTCAAGTAATTTTATTTAACTCTATTTATATCTTATATATAAAATTCTTCATTAAATTTAAAACGGTTATTCGGATCTTGATCATTTTTTTAGAGTTTGTCAATGGAAATGTTTAAGATTTATTGAGCTATAAAACAATAGTAATATTGTAGAGAAATAAATGACAAAAATTTCAAAAAAAAACACTTATCATTGTTTGACATTTGAGCTGCATCTGCCAGAAATGTTAATTCACTTGAAATTTGAATTTAGGTGGAATTATGAGCCTAGATAATATTAGAATATAATATACAAGAAAAATGTAATGTCTACTTTATTATTGCCGAAAACAGCTGAAATGTGCCAGAAATTAAAATAATATAAAATACAGTCAACAGTATATGTTTGGCAGATGAAATTATATAATTCTGTTTAATAAAAATGCAATAAGTCCAAAATTGTATATACATTATTTTTTAAACTATTATATATATATATATATATATATATATATATATTTAATTTGAGTTAAAAAGTCGAGCGTTACATCAATAAAAATAGTATTAGGGTTTTTTGAAATTTATTTATTTAAAATCCATACGTTTTGGCTAGCATCTTAGCCTTTATTCAGTGGCAATCAATTTAACTATAAAAATAAAAACTAAATAAATCATATGTAAGGAATTTCATAAAAAAAACAACAACAATAATAATAAAAACACTTACAATTTTGTATCCTGATATAACATATGAAAACATTATTAATTTTATGGTATGAGTATGTGCACATTGATAAAATATGTATTTTTTAACATCACAGATGGCAAAACATACAAATAAACATGATAACTATAACAAGTTGTCGAAATTATGTATTTACTGTTCGGAGATTAAGATAGAAATGTTACATTTTTTCTTGAAGCAATTTTTAGCATGTGCTCAAATTTTACGAAAAATGGGATCTTGTAGTTTTTAAAAAAATTTTGACACGCTATTTAGGAACCACGTGTTTGTTTCGTTCAGGGCCGTATTGTCGAAGCGTTTGTTTATGATCCTGTCGTTTTGCAATTGCAAAAACAACCCCTCAGCGAATCTTCTTTTAATTACGTTCTCTTCAAAATGTAAAATTTTTGGGTTGAAAAAATCTATATTATGGTTTAAATTTTTAATGTGCTCGGTTAACATTGTCTTAAATTGTTTGGGATTTTTTGGCTAGTTTCTCCGATATAAAAAAGTTCGCAATTTGAGCAATTAATCTTATATACCAAGTATATATATATATATATATATATATATATATATATATATATATGTTTTATTCTTATATCATTACAAGAACGGTTTTCAAATTATGCTATTCATGTTTTTAGCCTACTACATCATTTACGACTTCTTCCCTTGCTTTTGTAGAACCGGAATGTCAGGTTTGCCATGAATAGTAGAATAGATTTTGTATATAGAAAAGTTGCTGTTAAAGGATTAATATACAGGTTTTTTTGATAAACGTTGCATAATTTTGTAGGAACTTGAATGTGAAATCAAGAAGTATTGGTATCATTTTTTACTTGAAAATAGAGATAGAAATTTGTTGCCAACTGAAAATAGCTCTTTCTCGGTATTCTTGCAGCAATGTAAAAAAATATGAAAAAAATTTCTTCGATTGTCCTTGAGTAACTTGTTGAATTTAAATCAGTCTTTTACCATTTAAATCAGTCCTTTACCATTTACCTTAGGTCTTCTGAGTTCGTTCACATGCATTTTATGTGATTATGTCGCGTGCTCAGAAGTTCTATGAATTTCCTGTGTTTACAGATACAAATCTTATAGATTATGTTTTCATGTCACATCTCTATGACTCCATACTTATTATACAGGCACAAAACGAGACAAAAAGATCACCATACTTCAATTTCAATATGAATACACAAAGGTAGAAAATTATTACGTAAAAAACACAATGCCCTTCGGGTATTTATCACGAGAGTGTGTTTGTTACTCTATTGGTGATATTTCTCTACTGTTATATTGGCTCGTTTTTTCCCCATAAATGGTAACCTTCTTTATAAAAATAGCTCGGCACACAAGTCGCTTAAGGTTGTTTGATTATGATGTTCAGTTGAGTTATTTTTAAATATGAGGCATGGTGTATAATTTTTTTTAGACGTTTTCGTATTATACTTGGGTGGGTCACAGAAAAGAGCTGGGGAGAAGAAAGGATTAAAGATAAAAGTAATTTTTAAATAATATTTTTATGGGAATATGAGGAATAACTAGTTTAAAGAAATATAGAATGATTTTTTTTCTAAATTATTTTTTTTACTTCCCGTAGGGTAAGTAAATTGTAATCGTCCAAAAATCGAAATTGAAAATTTTTACATTTCTTCACGTTTTGAAGGTTTCTGAAAATTTTGGCATACCTCAAAAAAATTGATGTTTGTGTGTGTGTGTGTCATGCATGTATGTATGGATACAATTTGTCGTACACGTTTTCAGGCGCACGAATTAACCGATTTGAATGACCTAAAAAACATTCAATTTGTAATGACGGGTAGAAGTGGTGATAAGATTTTGGCAAAGACAGGTCCAGCCGTGTTGGAAATACCGAGCTAAATGCGCAAAAAATAGCAGTTTTTGAGAGAATGAAGCATCTGATTTGACTGATTCAAAAAACTTTATGCTTTTTTAGTTTTATACTGTATCGTCTCAATATTCGCTAATAATCACAATTACTTGTATTTCAGAATAAAAATCTCTATTTTTTTAATTATGAAATTCAAATCTCTATTTTTTATGTCTGATTTGAAATGCAATATGTCTATTCTTATATGGGGGCAATCTGTTTTTTTATTTAATTTAACAGGTGGATATTGAAAGGCAACTCTGTAGTTGCTCTTATGAATTGTGATATATTTTTATCATACTTATTATAATTAATTATAGTTTTTGATTTTATTATATTTGCACTTGATATCGTATTTGAGTATAATCTCAAGTGAAAATTTCATGTTACTACCGCTTGATATCAAGGTAGCCGATGTTGGAATCAAATCCTAACAATGTACTATATTGTAAGTCTGTTAAGATTGAGAAAGATTGAGAAAGAAGGTCTGTTAAGATCTTATAAATGTCATTGATTATTTTTTAGGGATAGCGAAAGAAGCTTGAATTTCGAGAAAAAACTGTAGAAAAATTTACCAAAATTTAGTTTAAGCTGAATTTCAGTTTTTGTTCGAGTTCAAGCAACTTGCCAAGGCAAAATTCTAAATACACATTTTTTGATTTATGTAATATATTTTTATATTATTAATTTTACACTAGATTCTACATTAAATTTGTATATGCCATGTGCATGTGGTAACATCATATGTGAGCTTTGAAGATACAAAAAATATATCAGAAGCAAATCTCGAGACTGCGATTAATTTTTTGTTGGCTCTGCTGTTGCAAATTAATTTACTAATATTCGTCAAGCCTTGTGATTTAATTAAGAACGTTTTAAGCAACTTATAGAAAAATTAAGAAATATTTATATGTCGCATTAGGTACGATTTACAAATTTTTCTTAGAATTCTCTGTACCATAAGTTTTGAAATATTTTGTATGACTTTCTAAAAAAAAGTATAGTGCTTATTTGGTACATTTATTTTATAGAATGACTTCATTGTTCTACCGAACTATTAGTCCCTAAACATCAACAATGCGATTGAATGAATACATTATTTTTGCAAACGGCGGGCGCCTCTGTGTTTGGCGCCACAAATACTAGTCGGAGTCACGTATATTGTAAAAGAGCCATTTCTCAAACTGTTAGAATAATAATAACGCTTCCGAATAATTAACTAAAATATTTTATTGGACAAGTGCTTTGTCCTTAGTTTCATCAAGTATCTGCTTTTTATTGCCAAATATTTCAGATGTTGAACCTAATGTATTACTTCCCAGAATGGTATGCGGGATGCATAAATATTCAGTTCAGCCATATATTCAATTATAGTTGTTAAATTTGTGTTGGAACAAAAATAAATATATCTAATATTTTGGATCTAATGTTACTACTGCTCGATATCACGCTGGCTGGGTATCGAATATGTAACCAGTGGTTGCTAGACCGACTGGGAGGGCCTAGCAAGATATCACGTGTATATATTTTTTACCTCAAAAGAAAAATTCTAAATATTTCAAAAAGAAAATTCAAAAATTATATGATTATTTTCTAGGTACTAAACATAAACGTGTTGTTTGTGAGAAAGGGAAAGTAATTTTAAATATCACTAAGTATCACCAAGGGGGAGGGTGTTTAAAAATTCTTAGAAATAACTCACGTGTTTAATGGATTATTTATGAAACTAGTAGGTCTAAAATATTTAAGGATGCTCGTTAGGACGACGAACTCTATTATCATGCAAAATTTTATCAAAATTGTCAAAAAATTGATTTTAACAGTTCCCAACTCTAACTTCCGAAAGAAGTTTTAAATTTACAATATCTATTCTGATTTTTTACCGTGAAGACCTATATTTTTATTATTGTAAAAAATTTAAAATTTATTTTTCAATTTTCTCTTCATTTACTCAGTGGCGTAACTAGACCCTCCGGGGCCCGTGGCAAAGTCTTCCGATGGGGCCCTATCTTGGTACTCAATTTTTAATTTATCTAATTTTGTTTAATAAACGTTAATACTAGTGGATAAAACAATTTTCAATGAATTTTATCACAATTAGCAAACCAACTTCGAATAATTTATATTTTATGACTTTAAATTATGAAATCATACAAAAGGTAGAAAAATAAAGTATTGATTTAGAGTTATAATTATAACTTAGTTGTAATAATATAAAAATAACAAAAAATACATAAATCTTTATTTTTCTTGAAAATCAATCATGAAATTTTGGTGAATATTTTCAACGTTGCAATAAATAGAATTAAAATAAAACGTATTTTTTTAATAAAAATAAAAAAAAATACTTTCTTAAATTTAATTATTACATAACCTTCCATTAACAATTTGTTCTTTTACTGTAATTAATTTTATTGATTGAATAGTGACGTTCGATCTTTATGAAAATTTATGATTTAAATAATACCTCTGATTGAAAACAGTATTGAAAACTATTCTTATTGCTTTCAGTTGTGTAAAAGTATCTATTCCGAAAAATTTCCTATTCCGCCTTTGAAAATTATCGAAAACTAAATTTCCCTGGCAAATAGTTCAGAATATGAACAAAAGTTTTTTTTTTTATGGTACTGATTCTAAATTCTTGATATGTCTTTTTTATTTAAACAAATTATAAAGCTTTTAATTAATAGATCAGTATAATTAAAAACTTCTATTGTAGCAAAATACTGAAAGGAACATATTAATTCATCGAAAGAAACAAGATTTAATTTGTTTAATAATAATGTCCAATACTCGATAAAATAAATTCACTTTGAAGAAACTTTCAGTATCTTGAATATGAATTCCCAAAGCTTGTCAAAATAGCGTATTACCTTCTTGTGACGAGATTTAAAAAATTCAAGATTGATATATCATTTTTCTACTACACTAGTGGCGTCTAATTTTAAATTTCCAAATTCATGTCAATAATTTTTTAATTCTTAACAAATTTTTAACTGTTTATAGCATTTGAAAGATCGGTGATTTTAGATTATAGCACTTTAGATGCTGCGTCGATAGTAGTAGAATATTACAATGGCAAACCAATAATAAAATAATTGTAGTTTGCAAACTTCTTTTTATGTGAAAGAGTTTCATTTTGTACTTCAACAAAACGGAGTTTTAAAGCAAGAATGGCATCAGAATGTCGTGCACATCTGGTAGGCTTAAATATTTTTAATGTTATTTCGTTATTAGATTCAAATCTTGATAAAATATCCCATCATTAGATCATGACCAAAATAATTAAAAATTCGTAAACTGTTTAAAGAAAACGCAAAAAAATATGAAGAAACCAGTGGATGTGTTCTAAATCGAATTGAAATCCTTTGTCAGAAGCATAATTTGCTTCTGAAAGTAAACTTTTAATTTTCAAAACCAAAAATAATGTTTGTATTTACTGCGATAAAAAATCTAAGATAGCTCTTTATTTAGTAAAGGCTCAGATTGAATATTAAGAATGACTTCATTGTATAAACATACAACTCATGCACGTAGCCGTTAAATGATTAATATTAAATGACATCTAACTATAAAAATAATGTATTCTTTGAATATTGAGCAGGAGCGTAGCTACCGCCTTGTCAGCCGTATCAAAAATACGGGGCCCCCGGGCAGGCGGGCCCAACGAGCGTAAGCAGAAATTGATGAAAACTCTACTAAAACAAAACGATGATTTTTAAAAAATGACATTCCATTCTTCTAATTTTATGTATTTTTATATTTGGTGATGAAAAATTTCTTCTTAAGGGGGCCCCCAAACAAATTTTGATACGAGTCCTCGCGAAAAAGTCAAATATAAAATAGAAGTTTCAAGTGAAATAAAATAAAATAAAATGTGAAAATGTATTTCTGAGTCCGCGGTTTCCTCGGCCGGGGCCCCCTTAGGTCGGGGGCCTGTGGCATTTTGCCACCCACGCCACCCTATAGTTACGCCACTGCATTTACTGTATGTGCTGTTGATTTGTAATTATATTAATCTACAAAATGGTTAAAAAAAAATCCGAAAAAGAAATGTATGTTATCAACCTAAAATCCCAATTTTATATTTCTCGACAATTCAAGACATTTTGAATCGTCGCAGATCGAGTAAATTGTGTGTATAATTAGCAGAAAAGTGCAAACATTTTAGTCCAAGTTTTCACAAAAATTGCCGAACCGATCTTGAAAATTCAAAAACTTTTCAAAAGATATTATCTGCGAATCACGCTAATTAGTTCATAATTCTATTATGATCAATTAATTATTTTTGAGGAAACGTTTGATATTCCTTCCCCGGCAGATGTACGTGGTCCATAACTGGTGTCAGGGGTTAGCGAGCGGCTTCCGCGAACACAAGCCTGGACAGACGGTAATAAAATATCTCACGCCGGCTATGATATTCCAACCACTATCTAAATGTATTTTATTTATTTACTTTTATCGTTGTGGTCTTCGTGAATTTCTTGAGGCGATGAAAATGAAAGATATCCATGTGAATTTATGCGATGTTGTACTTTGCAGAAATGCCGCAATCGGTAGACGTTACACTCTTATCGTGCTTTCTTGGTAATAAACACGATTGGTAATATAATATTTGGTTGATAAAAATTCCTTGATAATAGAGATATTTGAGTATTTACAAAACAGTTTGTAAACTAGCTGTAAGTGGAATTCTGTCTTAAGGCAATTAGGGCATCGTGCCTTAAGGCAAATTGCTGGAACTTCCCGTACCAAAAATTATTATTTTTTTTTAAAACGATTAACATTTTTGAAAAAAAATTACTTTGAAAAAATAAGATTTTTGAGAAACTATAAATTGGACAAAAAATTAGTTTTTTTTGAAAAAAAAAATTTTTTTTTAAAAAATTTTTTTTTTAAAAAATTTTTTTTTTTAAAAAATTTTTTTTTTTTGAAAAAAAAATTTTTTTTCTTTATTTTGACATATTGTGGAAGATCTGAACTTTTTTTTCAAAGCAATCGTACTGCTTTAACTACATAGGGACAAAATATAAAGCGCGTAAGCGCCGCGTCGCTGTCTAACGCATAAGCATTGGTACGGAACCGATAGGAATGTTAACAAAATGTATACTTATTGTTAAAATCTCTATAAAATGTCTGATAATTTGATGTGCATATGTCTAATGATCATTTTTGACCGCCAAATGGCTCATTTTTTTACTTTTTCCTCTATATCTCCGAAACCTACCTTCATGAAAGTTGTATCGATTCTTCATCTTGTCAATACAAATAAAATGTTTTTTGAATTATTAAAATCGGATGCTCCGTTCTCTTAAAAACTGAGTTACCGTTTTCGGAACTTTTTGCCCCGTATCTTCGGAACGGCTTGACCTGCCTTTGCCAAAAACTAATCAGCACGTCTCCTTATCAATACGGATCGAATGTTTTTTGAATTATTCAAATCGGTTGATCCGTGTTCCCGAAATCGTCGACGAAAATTTGTATCCGCACATACATACACACACATACATACATACACACACACACACACACACACACACACACACACACACACACACACACATACATCCATTTTTTCTAAGGTATGCCAAAATGTTCAGAAACCTCTGAAACGTAAAGATATATAAAAATTTTCATTTTCGATTTTTTTGCGATTACTATAACTTGCCCTACGGGAAGTTAATAATATTTTTAGACCATGCTGTTTATTAGAAATTCTCTGGAGCAGATATTGTGTTATCACGCTTTTGACTAATAAGGTCGCAGCTGCTCATTATCATTTGTTAATGTATTGTTAAACGTAGAGAATGTGCCTAGAAATTTAATAATTATGGCCACTTATTGCTAGACTTTCTTAATGGTTCAGTGGCGATAGCACGATTTCTTTTTGCATTAGAATTTATTAATATACACACATACATCATAAAAAATGAAAAAATAGATATTGAACATTATATAAACATGAGCTTAAATGTGGATGTTTAACACTTCTTTTTAAATTACAAAGAAACGGCTTGGCAGATCGTAGCACAAAACTGACAAACGATAGTCCTCATCGAAATATGTACATCAAATGGCTTTTAAATTTCTGAAATCGGTTCAGGCGTTTTTGAGAAAACGTCGATGAAAGGTCTAATTTTGACAAATGCCCAAAAAAAACGATACCAATTTTTGCAAACTTTGATGAATTTTCAAAGTTAAACCATTGTCGTAGGGCCGTAATATTGTAGTAAGATCTAGAAGACTATAGTATCTACCGTCAAAATAATAATAATAAAAATCGTCGAAAAAAAATTTTAACACTTTATTACAAGAAAACGGCCCGGCCGATCTTTTCCAAAAACTAATCACGATTCCCAATCAACATCTTTCGAACGGTTTTTGAATTTTCATAATCGGTTCAGAATTGCGGGCTAAAACGTCGACGAAATTTTTTTCATTTTTCTGCTATTTACAAAGAAACGTCTCGGCCGATCGTCCCACAAATATTATAGTACTCGTCGAGTTACATCGAATGGCTTTTAAATTTTTGAAATCGGCCCAGCCGTTTTCGAGAAAGAGTCGATTTACGGCAAAAAATCTGTTCACATACACACACACATACCTTTTCCAAATTTGGTCTCATTCGATTCAGAATTGCTTGAAACGTCTAGAAAACATAAAATTAGCGAATCGGATTTTTTTATGAAAACATAAACTTCTCCTTCGGGAAGTTAAAAAAATGATCAATGCTTTAAATTTTTTTCATAATACTTGTAAGGTATGCAACCGAAGACATTGCACTTTTTTGGTTTATTTTAGTGCAATAATCATTATAATTTAATATAAATATTATCCCATATATAAATAGTTAAATATATATTAACATTCTATTCAAAATATACGTTTCTAAATTTTACAACTTGGTATAAATACAGCTAATCGTCATATACGCCTTTCCCCAGTTTACCTATTTATTAGCCTATTAATATAATTGGTTTAAGTTCTATTCTCGGTTCAGGTGTGCCGCATACGAAATGTCAGAGCACTTCGTCTAACTCCAAAATTGCTGTTACATGTTTCAAGATTAAATGAAATTATTTCCTTAGCCCGACTTCTTGTTCGTTTGGGGTCATCCAAATGTCAAATGTTGAATTGAGCCCATTAAGGCAATGAAATAATAAAAATAAAAGTTACACGAAGGAAAATTTCAAATATATATTTCAAACATAAAAAAAATACCGAGAACACTAAACTAAATATTAAAGTAAATAATAGAGAAATAGAAGAAGTGGAAAGCATAAAATACTTAGGACTGACAATAAATGAAAAACTGACATGGACAGAACATATAAACAAAATAAAAAGAAAGATAGGAACATTAACAGGGGCATTGAAAAGGATCCACTCTTTCGGCAAAACAAATAAAATACTAATAATACCTATAATTTTATATGGAATAACAACATGGAGCCAAACAACTAAAGCAAATCTAAATGACATACAGAGAATAATAATAATAATGCCATAAAAATAGCATATAATTTTCCACATCTAACACCCACCAAATACTTACAGAGAGAAACAAATAATCATTCACTAAATGACATAATTAAAATAGAGAAATGCAAACTAATACACAAAATGAAATTTAATCGAATTAAAACAAGTGCAACAATAGACATAAATCAAGATATACATGAACACTACACTAGACAACACAACAATTTTCACATTGAACACAATAGAAAAAAGAATTTGAGAGAAAATGTCATGGTAAACCGTGATATATTTAAAATAACGAATGAATAACTTGTTAAATTAAATTAAATAATTGATGTTGATTGGTAATGTATCAATTAAATTTCGTTGAAAAATTTGTGCCATTATATAAGAAAACGGTCGTATGTTAACTTTAAATTTACCATTCTGTAATTAATGATCTTTAATAAATTTATTATAATAATTAAAGTTTCATCACAACGATGATAATTTTCAATCAATTATATAAATTTATTTAAACATATTTCATAAATTTCAACCTGAATATTTGCCATTTAAATCAAGTAACGAAATAACCGAATATATCTAATAATAACTAAATACAATTCTTTTAATTTTTAAAACGTTTTTTATCCTTTTCATGTATAATAGTCATTTTTGACCATATTTTTTGTCAATAACCCAAAAACCGTTCCAGAAAGGTGCAAACAAGTTTCCCTTTCATTTTGATTTGATTCACATACATATTTTTATTTATTAAAAAAAATCTTCATTATATAAAATAAGGTTGTCAAATATCTCCCTTCCGCCTTTTTGTATTATAAACCAAGAGCAAAAAAGCGGAAGGGAGATATTTGACAACCTAATTGCCAAACGATATTAAGATGACCAATGATGACGATAAATTTAAAAGAAAAATAAAGAAATACTATAAGAAAATTCAAGACAAAGAAGACTGAAGAGTTATATATAAAGATATTTTAATTATATATAGATATTATATTAATGTAATAGATATTATAGTCAAATGAAATATATATATTATATGAAAACTGTTTTTCATAATCTCTCATACCAGGCACCTCTGCCTGACTGAGATATGAAAATAATGTATATATATATATATATATATATATAAATAAATAAATAAATAAATAAAAATTCTATATGACTATATATTTTGTGTTTCAGATCTTTCCAAAAATCGCTTTTGCGAACTTCCAAATGATGTGACTGCATTCCACTTTCTGGAACGACTTCTGTTGTATCACAATGCTATCAGAAACATACCTGAATCAGTCGGAGCCTTACAGTCTCTATCCTACTTAGATCTAAGGTAAGTAGTAAAACAGTATTAACATATTCCAGCAATTTTTTTCACAATTTTTGTTTTACCTTTAGCCGAAATCACCTGACGACTCTGCCCCGCGAAATATGTCTCCTTCCCTTAGAGGTGCTCCTGGTGTCGAACAACCGCCTGGTCAGTTTGCCGGACGAATTAGGGCGGATGAGTCAGCTTAGCGAATTGGATGCCAGTTGTAATTTTCTAGCCCATCTTCCTGTGCGAATCGGCGAACTCAGGAAATTGAGAGTTCTCAATCTCCGGAGCAATGCCCTCGTGTATCTTCCTTTAGGTGAGATTGATTGATGGATAAGAAAGAATGTTAATTTATTATAATATATAATAATAATATTTATTATTACATATTTTTTATGAAGATTGATTAGCATAAAAAGTTTTTATACACTTACATAATATTTGTAAATGAACAAGCATGAGGAACATTTGAATTATTTCTGGAATTAAATATTAACTTCCCGTAGGGTAATAAAACGAAAATTTTTGCATATCTTCACGCTTCAAAGGTTTCTGAACATTTTGGAATACCTCAGAAAAAATGGATGTGTGTGTATGTGTGTGTATGTGTGGAGACAATTTTTCGTCGACGACTTCGGGCGTATGGATGAACCAATTTGAAAACTTTTTTTGATAGAAAGATGTGCTGATTAGTTTTTGGCAAAGGCAGGTCCAGCCGGTTCGGAGATACGTAGCAAAGAGTGCAGAAAATAAAAATCGAGTTTTCTAGAAAACGGACTTTCCTATTTGAATGATCCCAAAAACATTCCGCTTGTGCTGGCAAAACAATTGTTTTGGATTTTTTTTTATTTCAAATTTTTTCTCCAAAATTTTTTTTTGTATTTCGAAAATAATTCAGATTTTAATTTTAATTCTGGCTAAATTTCTAAAGCTCACTTATATACTTTAAATAAATAATTTCAACTTTATAATTCAGTTTATGTAATTCTTATAAATATTAGAAAATGTTACAGTATTTATAATAATCTATTTGAAAATATTTAATTTGCATTTAAAATTTCGTTACGCTACGGAAAGTTCCAGCAGAAGTGTTTTATATGTCCGCATTTTTTTGTCCACGTTTTCGGGCGCACGGATCAACCGATTTGAATGGTTCAAAAAACATTCGATTCCTATTGATAGGGAGATGTGCTGATTAGTTTTTAGCAAAGGCAGCTCCAGCCGTTACGGAGATATGGAGCAAAGAGTGCAGAAAAATAAAAATCGAGTTATTGAGAGAACGGAGTATCGGATTTAAATGATCTAAAAAACATTCAATTTGTAATGATTGGGAGAAGAGGTGATTAGTTTTTGGCAAAGACAGGTCCCGCCATTTCGAAGATACAGAGCTAAATGTGCAAAAAATGGCAGTTTTTGAGTGAACTAAGCGTCCGATTTGAATGATCTAAAAAACTTTCTGCTTGTATTGACGAAACAATTGCTTTTGAGAATAAAAAATTATTACATCTTTTTTTATTTTCCATGAAATATTTTTGCAATTCTGGATTAAAAATTCAAAAAATCACTTAGGCTAAGCACAGTCTAAGCGCCACTCTGGTACAAATGTTTACCCAAGTGCGTTTAGACTGTTTATGTACTGGAGCACTTTTCCAATTTTGTGAAAACTATTGAAAAATGTGAAAATGCCGCCAAGCTAAGCACAGTATAAGTGCAAATGTCGCACAGAATTATTTGCAAATACGTTTAGACTGTGACTATACGGGGCCACTTTTTCAATTTTGTGTAAATATTTAGGCAACTATTTTTTTTTTGAAATTGAATTCGAATTGAAATGACGATTGTTAATGATCTGGAGATAAATTGATTTATGATTTACAATTGATTTGCTCAGATATAACAAGATAGCAAAAATAATGAAAGTTACAATATTTGTAATAATGTATTTTGAAAACGTTTAAAATTTTTCGAATATTTCATTACGGCACGGGAGGTTCCAGCAATTTGCCTTAAGGCACGATGCCATACACCACTAGTTTACTTTTTGTATTATAATAATGTGGTATTTGATAAGAAACTTATTATTCAAAGTGCTCTATAATTCTTCTAACCCATGAATTTCTATTTTTACAATTGCAGAAGTCGTAAACTTGAAATTAGTGTCATTAAATCTAAGCAGCAATAGAATATCCATGCTACCCGTCGAAATGAGGCTAATGGAAAATTTAATAGAATTGGATATTTCTCACAATCCTTTGACGGTCCCTCCTGCTAATGTAAGTAACATTATCAATTTTGAAAAAAAAACTTTAGTACTAATTTAATTATTTTTATAGTTGTGTGAAAAAGGAATGGTTCACATCTTCAAATATCTAGAGACTCAGTATATCAAAAACGGTGGAGGTCCTTTCAAACAAATCGCTATGACGACAGCAGCAAATGCAAGGATAGCACGTACAACTGCCAGTCCAATTTCGACACCAACAAAAACTTACACAAATCGCACATTGCAACCAAATACATTGGACAGTCTGAAAAGTAAAAGGCCACATGTGGACAGCGGGTACTGTACCAGTGATGGCTTTGATAAACATTGGATCGAAGATGTTCATGGTAAAAAATTAAAAAAAACATTGGCATACTTATAAGGTGACCATATTTTTTTAAGTCAAATCCGGGACGGCAATTATTAGTTATGCTAATCCGGGGGGGGGGGGGTGTTGGTCGTGTACATAACAAATGCTACTCAAGGATACAATGAAAAAATAGTTTTTTTAAATGATTTTGTTTTTATCATGTTTGTGGACTTTTAGTAAGAAGTTTTTGTAAGCTTTATACTTCGACTATTATTTGCAATACTTCTTTATCTGTGATATTATATCTTATATAAGGTTGTCAAATATCTCCCTTCCGCCTTTTTGTATTATAAACCAAGAGCAAAAAAGCGGAAGGGAGATATTTGACAACCTAATATTTTTCGATCTATATGTCCTATTCAATTATCTTCATAATTAATTTGAAAAAAATAGCATCTGTCAGTTTGTTTTCTTAATTTTAGTTAATTTAACTATTAATTTTCGAAAAACCGAGGCTTCCGGAACAAAAAATCAAAATCCGAGACAAATATCCGGGACACAAGGTGGAAATCCGGGACGTATGGTCACCTTAATGGGTTATATGGGTTTCACGGTTTCAAAAAATCTAAAAAAAATTTTTTGTCTTATTAAATTCTATAACATCTCTAGAATATTGTCCTACATTTTTAAGTTGATCCGACTAATAGTTTCGGAGATACAGCCTTGAAAAGGTGGACGCTTGAGGTTCATCTTTATTATTTTTCAAAACTTTAAACACGTTTTTCCCAAAACTATGTTTTCAAAGACGGTTGTCAAGATTTCTTAGGAACTACTCAACTGATCTTGATGAAATTTTTCACAGTTGTTCGAGATATCGTTTACAAGGTATTGAACGAAGGATTTTCTTTTTGTTTAATTACAACTATTTAATAAAAAAGAATGTCGAGAAATTTTAATCGAAACTTGCATTTTTTTATAAGATCGTCTGCCAAAAATCCACTTTTCATTTTTTTCTTTTTTTTTCGTCCAATACCTAGTTTATTGTCTTTACTAAAACACGTATTTTTTATTTTTATTTCGGATGATCCTGAAACGAACTCTGCTGACAACGCGGAGGCACCTATTTTTCCGTGGGACTGCCGGAAATGGCGTCGTAATGACCGCGATTTTGATATTTTTGTTTGAAAATTTTACAAAATGTTTATTAAATATGTACCTTTTAAATAAAAAAAAATCATTAAAATATTTAATTTTTTATATGTAAAAAACATAATTGAAAAAATGCCGTTTTTTGACCGAGGAAACCCATATATTTCTTTACTATATTTACTATATTTACGTACGAATGCAGAAGTGTTCATGGATTTTATTTACAGATGCGAATGCGGAAACGTTTGATTTATATCAAAATTTGTCTTCATCTTTGTCTTCCAACTCATCTCAAGACACCATAACGCCTTTGAGTGGCGCTCCTTTGGCGTCTAGCGAAAGTCGAAGTGGGAGTTCTACACCATCAACCATATCACCTGGACCGTCTGAAATTACTGCAAACAGAGAACTGTCGGATGACCGGCTAGCTAATATACAAACTTATAGGTACGGTACTTCTGCACGCTGATCTTGTAAGGTCATGTTATAATTTGCTTAATTTGTTTATATTGTAGGGAGTATAAGGAAGCCCTAAGGCAGCAAAGACAACTCGATGGCCACATAGTCTACAGATCTAAGGAACACACTCCACCTACGCCTCAAACTCCCGAAACCAACTTCCAAACAACTCTAATGAACCAAAATCCCGACCACAAGTTTATTGCAAGTTCTCCAAATACTCCACTCAGTTCCAGGCGAGATTACAGTCACAACGATCACTCAAACTCATTAAACCATCACCAAGGAATGCAACAGATCTCAAAATACATGAACGGTTACACCAACGGCCAACCAAATGGTGTAAATGGTTCTCAAAGCCCAATTGCATCAGTCAACCCCATGCTGAATGGAAATTCCGTCAGTCGCAAACCTGTGCAAAAAGTTACACCATCCAGAAATATTTTGAACGACACCAACACAATCGAACAGAATAAAATAAATTCCATGACATCACCTGATAACGAGAAATCGGATTCAGTAAAAAATTCACCGCAATCTCCGTATAAAACATTCGCTAATAAGAACGATATATACGTTAAGCCGAATTCGCCGATTAAAAATTCTAGTAATATTTTAAGTCATAATAACGTTCCGGTAGCCAACCGGAATGGTTTGACCAAAAACGGGAACAAGAGTGTTACTTGGGAGAGTAATTCTCCTGATAAATTAGATAAATTTAGTTTCACAATGAAGAGGGAATTTGATAAGCAGAAGGAAGAGACTGAACTGATAGACCAATTGCGCAATGTAAGAATAAAATTTTGCACATAAACATGAATAATAAATTATATAGTATAAATTTTAAATATAACACCAATGTATATTTTTATTGTAGATAATTGAATCCCGTCTAAAAATGACACTGCCACAAGATCTTGGATCAGCCTTAACCGATGGTGTTGTTTTGTGCCACTTGGCTAACCAGGTTTCGCCTAGGGCTGTTGCGACAATTCATGTACCAAGTGCCACTGTTGTAAGTATTTATTAACTTCCCGAAGGAGAAGTTTATGTTTTCATAAAAAAATCCGGTTCGCTAATTTTATGTTTAAAAGTTTCAAGCCAAGAGACAAATTTGGAAAAAGTATGTGTGTGTGTGAACAGATTTTTTGCCGTAAATCGACGTTTTCTCAAAAACTGCTGGACCGATTTCAATAATTCAAAAGCCACTCGATGTATCTCGATGAGGACTAGTGTTTATCAATTTTGCACGACGATCAGCCAAGCCGTTTCCTTTGCAAGAAAAAATTTCGTTCACGTTTTAGCCCTCAATTCTGAATCGATTTTGAAAATTCAAAAACCGTTCGAAAAATATTGGTTGGGATTCGTGCTGACTAGTTTCTGATAATGATCGTTTTTTTTGTAATAAATTGTTAATTTTTTTCAACGATTCTTATAATTTTTTTTGACGGTAGATATCATAGCCTTGTAAAATAAACTAAACAGTAAAGGTTCTACGTCCAGTCGTTTAATTTTAAAAATTCGTCAAAGTTTGCAAAAATTAATATCGTTTTTTTTGGCGTTTGCCAAAATTAGACTTTGATCGAAGTTTCTTCAAAAACGCCTGAACCGATTTCAAAAATTCAAAAGCCAATCGATGTATTTCGATGTGGATTATCTTTTCTCAGTTTTGTGCGACGATCGGCCGAGCCGTTTTTTTGTAATTTGAAAAAAGTGTTAAACTTTACGTCCACATTTAAACTTATACTACCGAATCGACTTTAAAAAATCAAAAACTGTTCGAAATATATTGATTGGGAATGATACTGATTAGTTTTAGGTAAAAATCTACCGAGCCGTTTTTTGAAATCATCTGTTGAAAAAATGTTTTGACAATGCTTATGATTTTTTTTTTGGCAATAGATATCATGGTCTTATAGACTTACTAAATTATAACCGCCTTACGACAATATGAATTTTAAAAATTCATCAAAGCTTTAGAAAATGAGTATTTTTTTGACGTTTGTTAAAATGAAAATTAGATGATTTACTTGGTATAGAGTGTTCGTTCGTTTTACTTTTAATCACTCATAAATTAATTTATATTTTATTGATTAAGTCGATTATTTACACAAATCGGGAAGTTCATGTAACTTGCCTCAAGGCTAAATACCAATACCAACTAGTTTATTTTAATTTTATTCTGCAATTTGTTTATAATTATATTTAGCAGAAAATGCTGAAAGTTGTTTACAATTAGTTTTTACGAATTAGTAGAAATTTCATGAAAATTAACATGGCGATAAAGTTCATGCTTATCAATAAAAATTCAATTGGAAATGGAAATATTTATATTTAATTCAAAGCGATAACTTGATTTTCGAAATAAACATTTGAAAATATTATCTAAATATCTAAATCTCAATTTCGGTTGATTATAATCAACTAATGACTTATAAGTCAATTATTATATATTTCGGGAAGTTCATGCAACTTAAGGCTAAATGCTACTTTTAGTTTAGTTTAATATCAGTAAATTAATGTAGTTTCGTTTGCAATTTTTAGCCAAAATTAACGATGGCAAGGTGCAGGAGGAATGTTGACAATTTTCTGGAGGCTTGCAGGAAAATAGGCGTTGAGGAGGTTAGTGATATTTTTATGTACAGTAATAAACTAAAATATAAGTTTGTCAAATATCTCCCTTCCGCCTTTTTGTATTATAAACCAAGAGCAAAAAAGCGGAAGGGAGATATTTGACAACCTAATATTAGGTGACTAACTTAATTTCTTCTAAGATTCGAATACTTTGTTCATATGTTTTTGTCATTAATCCATTCATTGTGATCACGGAAAATTAAATAAATATGGTTGCTTTTTTTGAATGTTTTCGTGGGTTTTTGGTTTTCTCTATAATCCATCACATCTTTTGGCCATTTGGTAAAGTTCACACATGCTTTTTGAGAGATTGCAGTTGCAGATCAATTGGCAGTTTTATTATTATTTTCTCAATTGCAATCTCTTCCTGGTGATTTCCTGGTTCTGTATTTTTTTGTCCTTTCCCTGTCTTAAACTGGTTGTCGGTATGTGTTGCAGACGCTGCTGCCCAGCCGCGATCTTTTGATGGGATGTACGTCTGCACATGAGCCCGACATCTCGGTTGAGGACAAGGTCAGATTCGTCGGTAAAAGTGCCCTGTGTGTGTTGGCACGACTTTGCATCGATTTGGTTAACGGAAATCACCAAAGGCCAGAAATGCGATCGGTTATAGAGAACGGGAATAAAATTGCGGACGAAGACGCCAGGGGAAAAAGGAATCTGAGCGAAAATATGGGATATGTCATTGAACAACTGGAGAACCACGCTTTTATAGAACAAGCTCTGGCTGAAGATATAATCGATAACTATGATGTTGTCGATGGGAACATGGACTTAGATCATGATGACAAACCAGAGACTGAATTGATATACGAGTGTAACAACAAGAATGTTGTACCATCCGATTCAAAACTCAAAGACATGATCAAGTACTTTGAATCCACAAAGGAACGTGGCAACTCCAAACTCAACAAGGACATCAGAAACAATTCTGATAAGTACCAAGTGCCCTTAGGAAAAGATGCTGAAGCATGTGATAAAAATGAAGGAAAATACAGGTCTTCTGAAGTGATGGAAAAAATTAATTATACTAAACGTAAAATGTCTTTGTATTTAGAAAAGAATTTGAATAAAGAGATGAAATCGGATACTGTGGCGCATAATAGGCTTGTCACGATTGCCTGTTTGTCTGGATTTTTGCTTACTGTGATTATTTTAACATTGTATCCGCTACCGGGATGAATTTGAAACATTAATAGATGTTTCGACGAAACATTCCTTGAAAAAATATTTGTTATTATTCCCTAACACATAAAAGACTACGAGTTCTTATATATTTTGAAACAGATTTTTTAGATCTAAGTAATATTATAATTTCTAAATATGCGTAGATACTACATTATTTAGAACCGACGAACAAATTAACCAGTTAACTGTGACGAATATACTCGTTATAAAGAAGTGGCAGAATTTTGTGTATTGACGAGTATATTCGTCACCATTGGCTATATAAATTGATTTTTTGAAGGCAAAAAACTTAGTTGCTACATTGTCTATTAAGGGGGTATTCTAGTGTAGAGCGATTAATTTTAGGTCATTTTTAAAGTATCGTAAAAGAAAGCAATGAATGTTTTTTGCTATTCATTTTTTTACCACTTGTTTATTAATATTATTAAAATTCAAAACAAAAATTAAAAAATAAAAAAGTTGAAAATTGTAAAAACTGGCAGCTGATAAAGTGGGTGGTCTCAAAAAATTGGCACCTCAGTCTTGACATGATTTCAGCCCTCCTAGCCATCGGAAATGCAAAAAATAAAAAGATTATTAATCTACAATGATGTCGCAATCGGCTGAACTAGCGATGAGTAAAAAATTTTTTTTTTCACAACTTGGCGACTGTTTGAAAAAAAAAGGTTTTTTTTACTGTTTTTTTTGAGTTTCTCGATTTTTTTTAAATAGTAAAAATAGGAATTTCGGTATGATTCTAGTTCAGACGGTAGATAGATCAATAAACAAGACTCTCTGAAAATTTCAAATAAATTGGTCGAGTAGAACTCCTGAAATCGTGACAAGAGTACTGAAAAAGTAAGTTCTGAGAAAAACGCATTTAAAGTTTTGCGTGAAGCCAAACCAGTATGGAGACCGAGTCAGTAAAATGCCTATATCTCCGAAAATAATTCAAATTTTCAAAAACCTTCTCGTACCCATATTCTTAAATAGTTAAACTTTGGAAATATGAAATAAAAAAAAATTGATTTTTTTAAATTTCTACACTAGAATACCCCCTTAATAACTGCAAATTAACCTATTAACTGTGATTGCCGAATATACTCGTCATGAAGAAGTGGCAGAATTTTGTGTATTGACGAGTATATTCGTCATGCGTATAAAAGACCATTGGCTATAAAAATTGAATTTTTTTAACGAATGTTAAAATGAGATGTTCATATAATTTTAAGACTATGACTTTATAAAAAGTGTCAATTTTCCTTAAGGCAAGTTGCGTAATCTTTTCAAAATGTGGAAATAATTACGTAATCAATCAGAATTGAAATTTAGATATTTAAATGACATTTTCTACTGTTTATGTTAAAAATAATTTATCAAAAACTGCTTTTACTTTCTTATAATATTTTATTGAATTTAATGCGTTTTTAATTTAATACGTATGTAATATATACTTATATTAACAAAAAAGTAAAAATTTAGTACTTTTAGCGCAGATTGACGAATATACTCATCATTAGCGTGTGCACCACAGTTAACTGGTTAACAAATCACATTTACAATTATATTATAAATCACATAAGTCATTTATATTTGACTTGATATTTACATCACGATATCAAAATATATCTGAACTCGTACTTTATATTATTTAAGCATATTTTTATTAATATTATTACCAAGAATAGAAAAGTCTTATCTATTCCTCAAACAATGCCAAATTCAGCGATTTCACTTGAACCAAAACTTTTTACCAGTATTGAAAATAATTCTTCCTATTTATATATAAATAGTTGCCAAAAAATAAGGTTACTACCCTAATTATTATTTAATACCCCGAAATTCATTTTATATTATAAAGTGCAGAGAGAATATACAACCAAAGATTGAACACAAGTACAATATTTTTAATACAAATGAGTATTTTTAACAAATTTGGAAGATAATAATATACGGATATTTTATTTATTAACCAGAGTATATTCTCGTGACAATATTTCCAGAATCTCTTATATTATAATTAATTATTGACTTATAATATAGTACTTAAATAAAATTATTATATATAATAATAATTGGTATAATTATATTTTATAATAAGCTGCTATATGCTTTTTGCAGTGTAGTGTTTTATTTAATCAGAAAGCAAAACTATCTCAGATTTTATTAAATTGATATTTAGTTTTAATTTACAAATTTATTCAAAAAATTCCGAATAATTTGACTCAAATTCTGATTTTAGCAGCTATTTTATTAGTTCAGTTACTTATATAAAATTACTATTACTATTACTCTTACAACTTAACACTATCGTGCCTAATAATGTTGTAAGAAAAATTACAATGGCTTAAATATTTAAACTATTTTAGAATAAGTCGTGTAAACTGCTTTAGCATTTGCAAATATCATTTTAGATTTAGATTGTGATATACGATAAGTACTTAACGACTTTTAACGAATATTTTGGAAAATATTTAAGTTAAGAGATCATCTGAACCTAGTCTTTAAGTACTTATATATATGGAGAGAGATTTTTATTTATTCCTGCTAATTTACAAGACTGTTTTCGTAAGATCTGATTTATTCTTATTTTATTCAACAGACTTGTTACATTTTTTTTAACAGATCTTTATGTGATTCCTTATTATTCCAGTATTAATTGTATGTTCAAAATCGTGAAGTCTATGTTATTTATATACCAGATATTTATTTATGAAACAGATTATTTAAATTCTTATTTATTACTTGAAATAGATTATACAATATATTTATATCGCGCCTTAATTGTAGTTTGCTATTAGATTTAATTGTTTGAAGGTGGTGATTACAATTAGGTTCCTTGTAAACTCTATTGACATTTTATTAGTTTTATGTAAAAATAATTTTAATATGTCGTATAACTAAATATTTTAAAAGCCATTTGGTATCAGATTAAAATTTACTTCTTTACAGTTTTAAGTTAAAAAAAAAAACTGACAAAATCTTAAATTAAATCGGTACTGATATTCCTTCTTTTGAATATTTCAATTCAATTTTGCATAATAGTATTTTCTTTATATATAATTATAAATTTGTTTTTTAAAATACTATCTGTCTTTACAAAATTTTCGGTAATTTTGAGTATAGAAACTAAATAAATGAAGTTTCGAATAATTGACCTTTACAATAATTAAAATACATTCCCCAGTTAAAATAAATTTTAATTTAATCTTTTTCTTAATTGTGCAACCATCTTCGATTATTTAATTAATTTATTTATTATTATTAATAAACATTCACGTGTGCTTTTCCCGCTTTGCAAATTCGGTGTTGACTTGGGAATGAGAATTGTATACCTATTATTATATATTTTTGTATTTCGAATATTTATTTATTTATATTTATATTATAAAAGTACTTTTATGTCATTGATATATACACTACTATACAAATGATAATATTGAATACATATTGAATTGTAGTGGATGGATTTTTATTATCCCAATAGAAAAATCACAAGATTTAATTTTTCAAATTGCAATTATTTATTTTATGTATGCTCATATTTAATGTTATTCATATTTTTATACTTGTATATATATTTATATATGTATGTAAGAGTTAAGATCTTATTTAGTTTAAAAATATGATGATATATGTTAAAAAAGCATTAATTTTTATGTTTTTATAACATATTATGCATTTTATTTTACAATTTAGCTGTTTTTTTGGTGAAGTAGTGCTTGTCGTGGTTTAGTGGTTAAGAACATGGTTCAGAACGAACTAATTTCTGGTTTGATCTTAATCTCGGCCATCTCGATATCAAGTAGTATGATATAAAATATCCATTTGACATAATAAATGAAAATCGTTTTTCGTGGGAATTTCTGCAACCATATATAAGACAATACTATTAGACATCTGGGACTAATATATATAGTGTACACATAAAAAATAGAGTGGTTGACCATTGGGTTGTCCTTTTGGGAAAAAAAAATTAAATATATATATATATATATAATATATATATATATATATATCATGATTTGATACAAAAGTATGTGAAAACCATTCGACTGAGTTTCCAGCACTTTGGAGTGTCTTGGTATTATTTCAAAGGGGGGATACAAGTCTGAATTATTTTTTTATGAATATTTACAAAGTTAAACTATTTAAGAATATATGTACAAAAGAGTTTTTTAAAAATTTAATTATTTTCGGAGATATAGCTGTTTGACCACGATAAAATCTTCTTCTGTTTCCTTCCAAACACGTTTTTCTCGAAATTTTCTTTTTTGGTACAGTAGTCAATTATGTTTTTTTTTTTAAACCGGGTAAAAATAAATACACGTGATATTAGTATGATAATAGTCTTACTTGTGATATTACACTTTTCACCATTATTATTTAAAATTACTCTCTCTCCCCAACCCAACATAAACTTGCATTTTTAGAACCTAGAAAAAATAGTGAAGTTTTGTGAAATATTTGGAAAATTATATGTTTTTTTTTTCAAATCAGATAAAAATAAATACACGTGATAATAGCGTATGATAAAAGTCTTACTTGTGATATTACTCTTTTCACCATTATTATTTAAAATCACTCTTTCTCCCGAGTTTTTGGAATTTTTTAGAAAATTATGTGTTTTTTTTTTCAAATTAGGTAAAAATAAATACACATGATAATAGTCTTACTTGTGATATTACTCTTTCACCATTATTATTATTAAATTAAATTACTCTCCTTTCCCGACCCCACTTAAACTTGCATTTTTAGTACTTAGAAAAAATCGTATAGTTTTTGGAAACATTTGGAAGATTATTTTTGGTTTCAAATCAGGTAAAAATAAATACACGTGATAATAGTATGATAATAGTCTTTTTTGTGATATTAGGCTTTTCACCATTACTATTTAAAATTACTCTCTATTCCCGATCCAACATCACTTGCATTTTTAGTACCTAGAAAAATCGTACAGTTTTTGGAAATATTTGGAAATATTTGGAAATTATTTTATTTTTTTTCAAATCAGGTAAAAATAAACACACGTGATAATACTATGATAATAGTCTTACTTGTGATATTTTGTGTTTTTTGTCATACCCCTATAAACCTCACTTACAAAAAATTGATAGAAAAATTTTCCTTGCCTTTTTTACGCCCTTCAAAAATCACATAAAATTCATACATCAACCCTAGAATACCCCCTTAAAAAACAAGTAGGTAACTCATACAATTTTGCACTTCTGAATATTAGTTCTAATCAATTTTATTTTTTTTTTTTCAGAATCTTATTTGCTGCGCCGCCGACGTGTTGGAATGTCGAACAGGAGGCGCCGTCCAAGTGGCCATCACCGTCACAGAACTTCTTCGACACAACGTCAAAAGCCCCAAACCGAGTGTGGTCTGAAAAAAAAAAAATCGATAAGTATAAAATTTTATATTAATTATTAAACGAATACGAATTGACATATTAAAACCCCATAAAGGCAACATATTGAATTGTAAATGAGAATATATTCGGTTAAGTTTTAGAGTAAGGAAATAATTGACTACTATATGCTACGACGGTTGAATTAAGAAGGAAAACGTGATAATACATTATTATGCTCAATTTTATTTTTGCATAAATGATTATTTTATTTTTTCTTGTGTGTGATATCTTTAATTTAAAGTTTTACAATATATAAATATTGTTGCATCATTTTTTAATATAAATTTGGATTACATGACATTATACAGGGTAGGTTAGTATGAAATAATTTTTATTTTTCATTATTTTATATATAAGAAATATGTACTGATTTATTATGCCATGGTAATAATTAGAGAGAAGATGGATTTTTACACGAATTTTGAAGGAAATAATCACTGGTGCGAGAATTCAAAATGTTTATATACTTTTTATAAAATTATGTATATAGAATTAATTTAGAATATTTTAGGGGGCGTCCATTAATTACTTGGTGTTTGAAGAGGAGAGGGGGGGGCGCTTTGAAAAAAAATCACGTGAGGTGAAGAAGGTCTAAGTTATTAAAAAAAATTAATTTTCACATTTTTATGTGCTAAAGATACACGTAAAGTTTGGAGGAAAAGTTGGAAGGTAATTTTAATTTTTATTCCAAAAATCTTCAGAAATTGATCACGTGATTAATGTACGCCCACTTTATACAAAATTTATACAAAGGCTTTGGCACAGATTATCAGACAAATCAGAAAATTCCACAAAAAAGCAAAAAATATTAAAGATTAATAATGAATATTAAAAATTTTAGAGATTTTCACGTTTTTTAGGTACTAAAAATACGTAATGTTTGGAGGGAAGAGTAGAATATAATTTTAATTATTTTTCCAATAATCTTTACAAATTGATCACGTGAATAATGTACGCCCACTTACAAAATTTATACAAAGGCTTTATTTAGCACAGATTTTCATTTATCTTTATTTATTTTTTATCTTATTTTATCATTAACACTTTCTCAACAATGGTAAAATATTTCTTGTGTTTAGTGGAAATTTTCTGATTTGATCACGTCATGTATCAAAGTTTTTGCAGGAATTTTCTGGAATATCCTAAACTAATTTTATAGCAGTATATAAATCAAAAAGTTAATATAAACATTTATTTTTTAGCCACGTACAAATTTTTTAATTAATAAAAATCTCGCGTTAATGGGCATCGAAATTTCGTAATTAACCTGAAATAAAAGAATGTTATTTAGTAGATTACATTTTGGAAAGATTTTCTTTTATTGGAAGTCATAAAATAGTCATCACAAAATTTTGACTGGAGAGGAAATTTATAATTATTTAGATTATAAAATATAGGTTCACACATTATAAATATATATATATATATATATATATATATATATATATATATATATATATATAATTTTTTCAGATGGTTAAAGATATGTAGATAAAATCAAAAAAAAACTTTTTGAGGAAGCATTCATACAGATAATAGAGAGAAAACTCTAAACTATATCTAACAAAAATTTTTAATAGCTTTTTTATACGTTTCGGATCCCAATTTGGCCCTTCTTCAGTGTATAAATCTATAAAAAATTATATAATAAATACTATGCTAAATATTATTTTTTTTATTACATAATCAATTCAAAATGTTTAAAGGCAAGGTGAAATGAATATACATTTTTTATTAATTTTTTTTTACAAACATTTAATAATTTTATAAAAAAAAATTTAATATGTTTTTTTCTACGTTTCGGATCCCAATTTGGCTCTTCTTTAGTGTATAAATCTATAAAAAATTATAGTAAGAAATAAGTGTATAAATCTATAATAATAAAATTATAATAAGAAATGCTGAATATTATTCTTTTTTATTACATAATCGACTAAATTAATAAAGTTAATGATTTACAGTAAATCAATACAAAACGTGAAATAAATGATAAGTTTTTTTTATTAAATTTTTATGTCAATCTTTTTTTTAGTTTGTTAAATTTATACATTTTGTTTTCGTTTTGTGTAAATTATTAACATTAAGCTTGCCTTTATAATATTTTTGTTAAATATTTTATAAAAGTTAGTATATTATTTCTTGTATCATATTTACTGGAGAAGTGTCAAATTGGGACCTGAAAAATATTGAAATCTTGTACAAAAATTCGTTCGGGAATATAAATTAGTTTTTTTGCTATTGATTTACTTTATTTTATAAAATTTTTAATATTTAGTATATTTTCTCTTATATCATATTTACCGAAGAAAAGTCAAATTGGTACCTGAAAAATATTGAAATCTTGTACAATTTTTTTTTTTAGAAACATAAATTAGTTTTCTCTCTATTATGCCTAAGTGTGTGCTAAAAAGGTTTTTTGTTCATATATAATGTTTTTTTATCTTGCTCAACATTAACAATATTTCTCCCTAAATGTACAAAATCAGTAGATATAAATAATCCAACAACTAAATGGAATATATAAACTATTTGATCTCTTGCTGTAGTTTGCTCAACTTTTAAAAATACATATTGCTGGCAATATTATTAATGTAGTCGACAAATTAGTTTTTAAAGTGCTCAACCACAGGTTTTTTTTTTATCATTTTTGATGGTTTCATCAGGCAAATTTCTAGTGCCAAAGAATAGACTGCCATATTACACGAAATAGTTAACATAAATTTAATTAAAACGCCTACTTACATTTTAATAGTAATAAGTTGACCAAGCTTTAAAACTAAGTGCTATGATTTCGATTTTTATACTATTATGCACAAATTATTGTTATTGAGTAGTATTTACGATTAATTGTATTGTATTATCGCCCTGTATTTATATGATTGTATCTAGTCAAATATTTGTATTCAAGATAATAGACTAAGCACAAAAATAAAGAAAAACTTTTTATAATTTGACGAGTTTGCTTCGTAATTAGTTTAGATTTTAGATTCGTTTTAATTAACCTAAATTTATAAATTGTTTTAAAAAACTAATTATAATTATTAGAAATCATCACGATTTTTGGAGTCAAGTTTTCAATGTCAACAAGTGATTTTTCTGTTTAAGTATGTATTAAATTATGAAACATATCATTAGTGACTTGTATTAATGATATGTTATTAGTTAAATTCATTAATAATTGTGTGTTATAAATATATTAACATATACAGGGTATCCCAGAATTCAACGTCAAACATAACTGATGTTTACATGAGAAAAATCAGAAAAAAAATTACTCAATGTAGATTGAAAATACTGAGTGTTTGAGTAAAGCCCAGAGCTTTAGCCAAATTGTGATCATTTTTCGGTTAATGTAGTTAATTTTTTATATATATACAGGGTGTCCCAAAATTCAACGTCAAGCATTATTGATCATTATGAGAAAAATCAGAAAAAAATCTAGTTTGAAGTTATGGGTATTTGGGTAAGGCCTAAGGCTTTGGTCAAATTACAAGTGAAAATAGTCCTTGCCCGGCTTGATGTATACTAACAAAAAATTAATCAGTGTTCAAATTATTCATAGTGAGGAAAACCGTTTGGGTTGCCATCTAGAAAAGGAGAGGCCCTTTAAGAAGTCAGCAGAAGGTACATAAGACTCGGTAAGTCCTTTTTGATATTAAATGAAAAAACAATAATATGTGGAGTATAAATTACGGTTTGAATTACATGATAAGAGTCAGTTTGTATGTACTTTGTATAAGTGCATTATAATGTTAATTTTTGTCCTTATGTGCGTTATAACCAAATGAGTATATTTTATATTTATTCTTCATGTGTGCAAGAACAGGTATTTGGTGAAAATGTACGTTAAATGAATACAGAAGTATATATAAATATACAGAAGTATATACATATATATATATATATATATATATATATTTATATATATATATATATATATATTATTACCTGAAAGCGTCATACGGGAATTCCAAACGAATACGATAATTGCGATATGTACCAACTCTGAATACAACAAAGAGCCACAATTCAAATACATTAGCGAATTTTTATTTATTTTACTCTAAATGGATGACGACCTGTACCAGAAAAAATGACAAAAAAGAATTTACATAAATATCACCATTGTTGGTTTGCATATTACAAGGTTTTTATTTCATTCAATAAATCGTGACATATTTAATTTAAATATGCAGAACCTTGAATTCCTCTTTAATTGTAATTGTGATTGAAATTCGTTAATTTTGATGGAATTTAATTATTTTTAATTTTAATGTTAATGCTTTGATATACATGCTAAAAATTGGTTAATTAAATTTTTAATTATTTTGTGGTAGTAATTACGTGTCATCTATATTGGGCAGGATGTAGTATTATGATTTTGCTTCTGTGAAGGCAAGATTTTTGCACAAACTTATATTTTTAATTTTATTTTTTTACTTTTTTAAATTCTCAAGATATTCAATAAATATGATTTAAATTTAATATTAGTGTTATCAAGTAATGTAATCAAATATCATTTTTTATTTATTTTATGTCACGTTATATAATTAGAAATTCAAATATATCTGAATTTTTAAGATCGTTAAATATAAATCGTATGCATTGAAATTTCTTTTTTTAATTACATTTAATATCTATAAAATATTAAATGATAATAAATATGGTACACAAAAACACGTTAAAAGGAAAAATATTATACGTTTTTTATACGTTTCGACCCCAGATGTGTGTCATCATTCGGTAATTCAACCAGGATAAAAACAAAAATCTAAAACACTCAAATCAGTTAAAAAAAAAATGTTTTGAAAAACTTTAATAAGAAAAATCTTTTTATATACATTTCGACACTAGATATGTGCCATTATTGAGAAAATCTAAAATAATTTAAAAAAATCTAAATAATTAAAAAGTAAAATTTTTTTATACGTTTTCACACTAGATATGTGCCATTATTGAGAAAATCTAAAATAATTAAAAAATTCTCATAACAATTAATAAAAGATATTTTTTATAAAATTTCAATTAATATTGGAACACCAAAAATAGCAAAAAATATAAAAATGGTAAATTCAATATTTTTTACAAAATAATGTTTATTGACAAATTTCATTACAATTTTTTTATTATCAAATTTCATTATATTATCTTTCTGTTTATCAAAAATGTAGTAACATTTTTGTTTTATTAACTTCCCGTAGGGTAAGTTATAGTAATCATCCAAAAATCGAATGTTTTTGAATTGCTTTACATTTCAGAGGTTTCTGAACATTTTGGCATACCTTTAAAAAAATAGATGTATGTGTGAATACAATTTTTCGTCGACGTTTTCTTCAAATCTTTTCAAATATATTATTATAAATACTGTAAATTTTATTGTTTTTAATTTTGAAATTATAAAAAAATGCTTTACTCAAAAACTAGTCATTTCTTCACACTGTCAATACAAGCAAGCAAGAATGTTTATTGAATCAGTCAAATCGGTTGATCCATGCGCCCGAAATCGTGGACGAAAAATTGTATCCATATAAATACACACATATTTTTCTAATAATAAGGTATGCCAAACGAAAAGATATGCAAAATATTTCATTTTTGAGTTTTGGACGATTACAGTAACTTAGCCTGCAGTAAGTTAATAGTTTTTGCTATTAATTGTCTAAGTCTTGTCATGACTTTGTGGTAAGAGCTTTGGCCTTGCAACAACAGGGTTGAAGGTTCTATATTTAAGCAAAAATTCTTTATAATTTTTCAGTATTGGCAATATGACTCATGTCAGATGCCATTATAATAAAAAAAAAAAAAAAATAAAATAAAATAACAAATTTTTTTTCAGTATTTATTCTTGCTTAAATATCATGTATATTGTGTGTATATATATGTGTGTTTGTGTATGTATGTATGTGTATAAAGCAGTGTGTGTTTTGTTTTTAGGTGTATATATACATATGTGTGTTTGAGTGCCTGTGTGTGTATTATTACAATTATCATAATATCTTTTGTAAAACCAAGCCCCGCATTTGAACACATATAAAATTCACTCAAACATGAATTGCTAATTTCAATAAACAGGTTTCAGTGTCAACAAGATCCACCACAACAGTATCGCCTCGACGTCGGACGAAGAATCATGTAATCATGTCAATGTAGTGTTGAATCCGACGAATTTATAATATATATTTACATTTACCAAAAATTTAGAACCAACAAACTGACCCGATCGACGACCATTAAAACGGTTCTGTACGATTCTGTTTCAGTTATTTGCAAAATGGTTTGACTTGGACTCATTTATTGAAAGACTGAATGAAATTTGCCTTAGTTCTTGTGGATTTATTGAGATTTTTTGTTAATAAGTGCAAGACGAGATGAATTTGGGTACTATAAGTGCAGGTGAGAATATAATTATTTTATTATATATATATATATATATATATATATATATTTACATGTATATTTTGATATATTTGGCAGCCAAACCGTCAAGTGAAAATATGAAATAATAATTCTACTTATTATTTTTTAAATTTCTACATGTGATATGTATATGTATGTAACATTATTTATAAAATCCAAATTAAGAAAATGTTATTTCACAGCCTGTACATTTAATTTAAAATTAAAACAATTATTAAAATTTATTTAGAATGTTATTTTTAAAACTAGATTTACCAAATGATGTCACATAATGTTAAACATGTAGTAATGTTAAAATAAAAAAGTGGAACTATTATTCTTTATTTTCAATTTCTAAATAAAATATTTAATAATCAAATAAAAATGTGACCATTTATATATATATATATATATATATATATATATATAAATAAAGTTGTGTTAAACAAATCTGAGTGCTGTTTTGTTCATATTAAACAATTAATATTCGTTCCACTCATATCATAAAATTCTATATATATATATATATATATATATATATATATATATATATATATATATTTACATGTATATTTGATATATTTGGCAACCAAAATAATATTTCTCTTATTAATTTTTACATTTTTTACAAGTGATATGTATATGTATGTAACATTATTTATCAAATCAAAATTATGAAAATGTTATTTCACAGCCTGTACATTTAAATTAAAATTAAAACAATAATTAAAATTTATTTAGGATGTTATTTTTAAAACTAGATTTACTAAATAATGTTACATAGTAATAGTAGTAATAGTAGTAATACCTGTAGAAATGTAAAAATAAAAAATCTGTTCACACACACACACACATACTTTTTCCAAATTTGGTCTCATTCGATTCAGAATGGCTTGAAACGTCGAGAAAACATAAAATTAGCAAATCGGATTTTTTGATGAAAACAGAAACTTCTCCTTCGGGAAGTTAAAAAGTTGAATTATAATATATATAATTTTCAATAATTAAATAAAATATTTAATAATCAAATAAAAATGTGATCATTTACAAAAAACTTGGAAAATAGATTTTTTATTTATACAAAAATTAATTATTTAGTTTTAGAATTATAGTACGTTATAAAGAAGAAAAAAATAAGACAAATTATTTACATTCGAGGTCACAAAGGTCAGTTATAAATTTGATAACATCAATTTATTTTTTACGGAAATTTTGCGCAATTCTTGTATATATTTATAATTATAATGATTCAGTTAAAGAAATAAAAATCATTTTTGAATTTTTGAATGTAATGCTAAATTATGTATCAATCTTAAGATGATTCAAAATTTTTGTTTCTATTTTTATTTCTCGAAATATTTTTTGCAACCTCGTCTGTCTTGTACTTAATAATTCTCTCTTAAATTTTTATTTCTCAAAATATTTTTTACAGCCACGTCTGTCTTGTATATGATATTCTCTCTTAAATTTTTATTTTTCGAAATGTTCTTTTCTGCTTGGCCTGTCTTGTTTTTGAAATTCCTAGTACAATCAAAATTTTGAACTGAAACCAATTTTTTAAATCCAATAGTAGTAAAAATTTTATAATCTAAAACCATTTGTGCACAATTGTTTATAAAGTTTTCATACAATTATTATAATATCTATTATTAACAAAAAATAAGACACAAATTACATTGACGATTTTGGTTTTCGAGACTCTGACCAAATATTTATATATAACAATTTAAATATAACAAATTTCTAAAGTCTTTGACAATTCAGAATACTAAGTTAAACAAATACTTCTAATTATATATAAATATATACATATTTGAATTTTGAATTCTTTGACATTGAAACATATTCTTGAGATTTTTTTCAACCAAATTTTGGAAACAAAAAACGACAAATACTTGAATTATTTATTTCGTACGCTTAGTTTTTGTTTAAATCAATTAACACAAAACTTATAAGGTTATAAACTAAACATATATAGTTCTTTAAGGCAGTTCTTTTTATACATTCCTATTACGACTGAGATATTTCATCCAATAACCATTAAAATTAATTATTCCAAGAAATAATAAATCAATTCTTCTCTAGTCATTCCTCATAGTTATGAAACAATAATTCACATTAACGACTATTGTAATTTTAATTACAATTTGCGGTATTAGATGAGTCTTGCATATTTTTCTAATATAATAATTACTAATGAAAACCACGATGATCGTAAAAATATATCGAAAAACCATTTACGCAATTTGAAAAGTAATAAAAAATATACGAGATAGATTTAAAAGTCGATGTTTGATTTGACTTATTTGTTAGTTTCAATCTGTGATATGTAGGTGACACAGTAATAATATAATTATTAATAGTTAAAATATTTGTGAAAATAGTGCTGAAAAATGTTCTTATTTTGTTGTGAGTATTTATCAGTATTTTACTTTCAAAAAAATTCAAAATTCAAATATGTATATATTTATATATAATTAGGAGTATTTGTTTAAATTAGTATTCTAAATTTTCAGAGGCTTTAGACATGATTGTTATATATAGTGGAATTCTGTCTTAAGGCAATTAGGGCATCGTGCCTTAAGGCAAATTGCTGGAACTTCCCGTACCGCAATTTAAAATTCGAGTAATTAAAAATAATGAATAATAATAATCATCAATCAAGTTGATCAATAATTTGAAACTTTTAATAGAATTTCGAACCATATTAAATCATTCTATCTTAAATCATTTATTTTAAAACATTTTGGAAATTCTGAACTGTTTTTCAAAGCAATCGTACTGCTTTAACTGCATAAGGACGAAATATCAAAGCGCGTAAGCGCCGCGTCGCCGTCTAACGCGTAAACATTGGTACGGAACCCATAGGAATGTAAAAAAAAATATACTTATTGTTAAAATCTCTATAAAATATCTAATAATTTGATGTGCATATGTCTAATAATCATTTTTGACCGCCAAATGGCATTTTTTTTTTACTTTTTCCTCCATATCTCCAAAGTTGTTGGACCTGCTTTTCCAAAAATTTGAACAGTTCTTCATTTAGTCAATACAAATAAAATGTTTTTTTGAATTATTCAAATCGGACGCTCCTTTCTCTTAAAAACTGATCGTTTTCGGCACTTTTTGCCCCGTATCTTCGGAACGGCTAGACCTGCCTTTGCCAAAAACTAATAAGCACGTCTCCTTATCAATACGAATCGAATGTTTTTTGAATTATTCAAATCGGTTGATCCGTGTTCCCGAAATCGTCGACGAAAATTTGTATCCCACACACACACACAGATACATCCATTTTTTCTAAGGTATGCCAGAATGTTCAGAAACCTTTGAAACGTAAAGATCTATAAAAATTTTCATTTTCGATTTTGTTGCGATTACTATAACTTACCCTACGGGAAGTTAATTAATACAATAGATATTATAATAATTGTATGAAAACTTTATAAACAATTGTGTACAAATGATTTCAGTATATAAAATTTTTACTACTATTGGATTTTAAAAATTGATTGCACTTCAAAATTTTGATAGGATCATCTTAAGATCGATATAAAAATTAGCGTTACCTTCAGAAATTCAAAAATGTTTTTATTTCTTAAACAAAATAATTTTTTTTATTTCCAAACATTTGTCGTGGTTTAATGGTTAAGAACCTGGGGTTTACACAAAATAGTCCCAAGTTCGATCCTAACCTCAGCCAGTCTGATATTAAGCAGTGTGATATAAATTTTTTACTTGAGGTTATAGATTTCAAATATAATCAAAATCCTTGAAGGACCTAGAATTGCTTGACTTTAGTGAATTATAATGATATTAATTTAATTTTTTTTCCAGTTTTTTTCCTGGTCGCCCAGATAATTCCAGGAGCGCCCCAAAATATTGATCAACAAATGATTCAACAAGTGTTCGGGGCTCCCCCTTCTAACAATATACCACAAAATTATTACAATGGACCAGTTCATCCCCAAAATCAATGGTATGGTGGTATGATGAACGATCAACAAGCACCACGACCACATAATTTTGTGCAAAACTCGAATAATTTGAGAAATATGCCCATGCCGATGCCAGATGTACAAAATGCTACGGGATGGGATTTGGGGGATGATTTCATTCCCTTCGAAGGAGCGGTTGATGAGGATTTTGATTGGGCACTTTATAAGGTAAGAAATCTTTAAGAAGCAATTTAATTCAAAGATTTCTTTATTAATATGAAGCATCTATCTTTTTATCACGTAAGGTTTTTAGGGGGAGGCGGGGTTTGACAAAAAATCACGAAAAATCACGTGGGAGAGAGAGGGGTCTAGTAAGAAATTTATTTATTTAGTTTTAACTTTTACCTAATTTTTCAAAAAGAAAAAAAATACGATTTTGTCGTAAATTCGAAAAATTCTTTTGAAAAATTTTACGCATTTCTAAATTACGAGGGGAGGCATTTCTAAATATCACGATGTATCACCAAGGGGGTCCAAAAATGCCCATAAAATCGATCGCTTTTTGACAAAAAATCACGGAAAATCGTGTGGGGGTCTAGTAAGCTTAAAACAGTATCTGATACCAAATATTAGAAATATTTATTAATAAATTTATATTATTAAACAAGGGTTGCATAGAAGATCCGAGTTTATGAAGGATTCTTGTTAACTAATATCAATGTTCTAAAATTTCAGAAATTGTTTGAGGTTATATGGGGTATTTATTTATCTTATTAATATTTTTGAAGAAGATGTGGTATTTAATTATCGTATTAATTATTTAATTTTTGAAGAATATGTGGTATTTAATTATCTTATTAATTATTTAATTTTTGAAGAAGATGTGGTATAAATTATCATATTAATTATTTAATTTTTGAAGATGATGTGGTTTTTAATTATCTTATTAATTATTCAATTTTTGAAGAAGACGTGCTATTTAATTATCTTTCTGTGAAAATTTAGTTTTTGGTATATTCAAAACAAAATAATGTAAATTCCAAATTTTAAACATTTTTTTTACATTACTGTTATGAATTACGTGCAAATATAAATTGTACTGAAGGGAAAACCTAATAATTTTTGGAATTTGTATAATATTTAAGTGATAGATATCACTGATGATTTCAAAAAATCATTCAAAATTATAAATCTACAAATTTCACAGTATTGTTATAGTCACTTTTAGAAATATACGCTGACTGAGATATTAAAAGTATATTGAATATATATTATATTGAATTAATTAAATCATTATTAAATATAATATTTTATTAAATATTCAAATTTTTCAAATGTTAAAAAAATCACTTTTTTCTCTAACCTTTTAAAAATTTTAAAATGTACTGTGATTGATTGGTTTTTGGAAGAGGCAGGTCCAGCGGTTTTGAAGATATCAAGCTAAATTTGCAAGAAAATGCAGTTTTTGAGAGAACTGAGTTTTTGAGAGAACTTCTGCTTGTGTTGACGAAACGATAAATTTTTGGATTTTTTTTATTTCCAAAAACATTTTTTTTGAGTATTGAAAATTATTCGAATTTTAATTAATTCTAGCTAAAGTTCTAAAGCTGAATTATATACATCAAATAAATAATTTTAACTTTGCACTTTAAGAAATTTCGAAATTTAAAAAAAATCAAAAAATTTTAGTTATAAAAAAACAGAATTTTCAAAAAATGCATTCATTTCAATATTCAAATATTTCAAATGTTCAAAAATGTGCAAAAAAGTTTAAAATTCACAAAGAAATTCTAATTTTTCTCTCTGAGTTTTAAAAAATTTTAAATTACTGTACGGAAAGTTCCTGCAATTTGCCTTGAGGCACGATGCCATGCACCACTAGTTTTATAGTATTTTCTAAAAACCAAGTGTGTTATAAATAAAAATTATTAATTATTAATTAATTATTTTCGATTTTTTCCGATTACTATAACATGCCTTAAAAAGTTAAAAAAATATTACGGAGAAGTATTTTTACAACTTTCACTAATGTTTTTAACAAATTAATGAAACATTAATGAATTAATGTTTTCGTAATTTTTTTTTCCAGACCTTATCAACAAAATCAACAAGTAATCTTCTAGTTTCCCCAGTATGCGTAAAATTACTGCTGATGATGCTATATGAAGGTGCTTCTGGTGATACTAAATTGGAAATTTTGAGACTACTCTCCCTTCCTGATAGTTACCAGAGCAACAGGGAACGTGCAGGAAAAATTATAGCTTCCCTTAAGGTAGTTGAATACATTCAAAACACATCAAAATCAAAATCCAGCCAAACATTATTACTTATGCCAATATTTCATTTTCCCCCAGGCCAAGAATCCAGCTTACCATCTAGATTTCGACACCAGGATTTACATTTCCCACATGATACAGCCAAGGCAGCGATTCAACGCGATTGCCAAAATGTTTTACGATTCGGATATCGTGTCTATAGATTTCACAAATGGAATAAATAAAAATAACAGTGATGGTACTGTCACCAAATACGATAGTGCTACCATTATGAATCAGTGGGTCGCCAATGTTACAAGGGGACACATTACAGAATTGGTCAACCACGGTAATAAGATTTTTAATAATTAATAAAATTGGTCAACCACGATAGGTGGTAAAGTTTTAATAATTAATAAAATTGATTTTTATTTGATCGGTTATTGATAAAGTTATTTTGCTTCAGCGGATGTTTATGGTGCTGTTATGGTGCTGTTGAACGTCATATACTTTAAGGGCGAATGGAGAAAACAGTTTCCTGAGGAGAATACAACGTTGGGAAAATTCTACCTGGATGTCGATAAGTAAATTACATACAGAATTTAATTATATTTTAATATATATATATATATATATATACACCTAAGTCTGTTTTTACACGGTCTTTTTGTACACGGTTTTGATATAACACGGTTTGAAAATTGATATTTTTAATTTTTTTACACGATTTTATTCCATTTAGCACGATTTGGAATTTTATGTACTTAATTTTTTTTTGTCAAATTTAATTTTTGCGAAGTATGTTCATATCACAAAAAAGTATTTATGAAAGAAAAAAGTCTGAAACCATCGATAGTATCGATAGTTTGCGAACACTAGCTTAAAGATTTAAGTGAATTCCCCTTTAGCGCGTACAAACAATTTTTACTTTGATTTTTTTTTATTATATTTGATTTTATAAAATAAACATGAATTCTTGTTATTGAAAATTCTTGTTTTTCACTAATTTTAATAGGTTTTAGGGATTAGGAACAAATCACCCATTTTTGTATAAGATCAATGTCTTTTTTACACGTTTTTTTTACACTGCTTTTTCTGGAACCAATCTACCGTGTAAAAACAGACTTAGGTGTATATATATATATATATATATATATATTATATGGCTGCAAAAATATTACAAATATGTATCAACGTCAACAAAACTAACATCATATATATATATATATATATATATATATATATATTACATCTTCAACCAGTCTACAAATAACACACTATCTATTTGTGATTTTTTCAAATCAGTATTTTGTGAAAATATTGTGTAATTTCAAGTTAATGTTTATAATACATAGTGTAGTGCATTACCATATCCTAATACCATGGATTATTAAAATTTTCCAATTTAACAATAAGATCAACTAATTTTTCCACTGAATGAAGGCTAGGATTATAGCCGAAACGTATGGATTTAAAATAAATTTTTGAAAAAAATTCATGTTTTTTATTGATGTTATGCCCGATTATTAGACTTTGTTAATATATATATATATATATATATATATATATATATTTATAATTTAAAAAATCAACAAATGTTTTTTATAAATAAATAGTGTAATAAACTTATCACAATTTTTATTATTAGGCCAATCACAGTACCTTTTATGAGACAGCAAGGTGTCTTTTTCTATCATGACTCAAAAGAGTTGGATGCGAGGATTTTAAGAATGCCATATAAGGTAAATTTTATATATATATATATATATATATATATATATGTATATTATTTTATTTACATTGTACTTCTTCAAAGGGTGGAAAATTCAGTGCCATATTCATATTGCCAAACACAATGAGAAACGGATTACAACATTTACAACAGAATTTGAATGCCCAACTTCTGAGGCAGCAATTGTGGCTAATGGATGAAGTCGAACTCAATGTTACCTTACCAAAGTACAAGTTTGATTTCAAAGCAAAACTTGTTGATACTTTGAAAGAGGTAAGGCTACTGATCGAGAGCATATTTAGTTAGAATTATTTAATTTGAAATTGCAATTTTGTTATTTAGATGGGCCTGCAGTCTGTGTTCAGTCCAACTACGTCCTCACTGCCTGGTATTGCAAGAGGGCTTTCGCCACAGGATACATTATCAATATCTGGCATAATGCAAAAGGCTGGCATTGAAGTTAACGAGAAAGGAAGCACTGTATATGCTGCTACAGGTAATGATGTATATTAAATGGTACATACACACGCACCCTGCATATATCTTTTGTTCATATGTGTATAATATTACATTTTATTCTTTAGAAATTGTCCTGACCAATAAATTTGGCAACGACCGCGAGGTATCTTTCTTGGCGACAAGACCTTTTATGTTTTTCATTCAAGACGAGACAAGTGGAACAATTCTATTCATAGGAGAAGTTTTGAATCCATTAGAAACTAGTAATGAATAAGAATAATCAGAAATTGTTATTAATAATATATCTGCATTTTGTTTTCATCTCATTGTCTTACAATAAGCATTTTAATAATTAAAACATTGATAAACCACTCGAGTATATTTCATGTTATATATGTTAGTTTAAAAAGACTTACTTATGGCGAATAAATTATGTTCAATATTGAATATCATAATATACATAATAATTAAATAATTGGCTTTAAGTGTCTTTTCTTCAAGACAAGTTGCAAATACTTCCTAATAATTGTAAATAACTATAAGTATTGATATTTAGCTATTTAAATATTATTGTAAAAAGTTTAATTCATTTTGTTGATTTATTAGTTTAATTGTTTCATCTCATGCTGAAATCAGATGAAGATATGCTCGCAAAATAGTAGACAACAGAGTTTGTTGAAGTACTAGTGGTTCATATGTATAAATACTATGAATTTTACTTCTTTTGTTGGTTTCTTGATACCGATAATTATTTAAATAATTAAGATTCTTAAACACAGTCATTGTGTCATGAACAACAATTGTGTAAATACTTTATTTACTACGGAAAATTGGCTTTTAATATATATCACTTCAAAAGGGAACGGGCAAGCTCTCCTTTAGCGGACATTCATATCACATATCCAACATATTGCCTTCTACCGTATATATTCTAATGTTTTAAATTTATATTTGAATTTCGCGCTTTAAGTTGTACAAGTGACGGCAGCCATTTTAACACATGTTGATAACTTCAAGTTGTTCAATTGTCAAACAGATTTCCGTGAATTAACATGCTGTCGCGTTAATTAACGTTTTTTTAATTAAATCCTTGATTAGTTTTAATTAATTTATGCATCAAAACGTGTAATTAATTTAGTAGATCATTTTGATATAATAAATTTGTCGTGAAACGTTAATTAAAATCCAAAAAGTGTATGTGTGTGGAAGTACATTGAATAGTTTGATAAGTATCTCTTTCAGGGCCTCCATTTTTGAGTCAATTTTATAAGTAAACAATTCATTTACAGCGCCAAAGTATCCTTTAATTATATACATATAATTGTGAATTTGTATAATTTTATATATGTGCTTTTGTAGGTTATTAATTCATTTACAGCGCCAATGTATCCTTTATTTATATATATGCAATTGTAAAATGTATAATTTATATTTGAGTACTTCCAACACATATCTCTTTATTATCGAATTCTAAATTCACGAAAGTCTCTAATGTAAGTCGTGTGTCGTGTATTGTGTAAAGACTTCACTCGGATAGTTGCAATAAGTCGAATAGACTTGTAAAAGACTAAAGTTATGTAGTGGTTCTAAAGTAGTGATTTTGTGTCGCACTTGAGATTTCTGGCTTCTGTTCTGGGAGCTGCGATAGAGGATATCGAACAATGTAAGTGCAAAGCATGTTTTATACAAAGCGAGTCAAAGGATATATTTCTGGAATTATATACAGGCATTTATCGTACCATATCTGTTGTGCCTTAGTGTTTTAAATATTCAATATTTAACTTATGTATATATATATATATATATCTTGTATATATATATATATATATATTATATATAAATGCATTAAGTTTTTCTGAGTTTTGAATTTAAATATTTTTAAAAATTATTTAAAATCTTTATTTCGATACCTTATTGTTTGTCATCTTCAATAAAACTTTGATTTGAATAGAAATAAATAAAAAGATATTACTTTTAATTTATTTTCTGAACAGAGTTTACAATTATTGACCGACTTTGTATTATATGCTACTTTTATGCTTGTAATAATAATACTTCTTATTAAATATGTATTTAATGCTTTTTTTTCATATTAAATGAAATGAATAAATGAAAATTGATTGGAAGATTTTTTGAGAACTTGCCCCTTTGTTATCCGATATTATTTATAAGGCAGCCTGTATATATTTTAGTGGAATATTTTCTGGCTCGTGCTTATTAATATAGTTGTATACATATATTTTCTGGCTCGTGCATTATTAATATAGTTGTATACATATATCTGCTAAAAATATTGTTTATATTATAATAATTGAGTCAATATCATTTTTTCAATGAGGTGTACTTTATTAATTTTTAATGCATAAAATACAATTTTTTTTTTATGTTAATTCATCAACAACTATTATGCTAATAAAAGATTTTAGAATAATTTGGCAGACATATGTGTAAAAGATGTTGTTCTTATTTAATTTGCTATGGGGAAAGCATGTTGATTCAGTTTTTTTTGTGTGGAATTCAGAATTATTATACATTAAATTTTTGTTGCTAAATGATTAGTTAACCAATACAGCTTTTTGTATGCTTCGATTACTTATTTGTTGAATGGGCCCTAGCACCTTACCTTAAGTAACTCCTAAATTGATGGTATTTTGTTATAAATTACAAGTTACAAATTTACTTTGTTACAAAAATCTCTTTTTTATTACACCTCTTGTTCATTATTATACAGAAAAAATATTTGTATTTGTATTTGACATTTCCAGTATCAAGAATCATGTGTTTTCCCCAAGCGATATTGACTGCATGAATATTCTTATTTATGGATAACACGATTGTGTGGTTTTGATCAAATTCTTTCAAATATCTAATTGAATTGACTTACCAAATTGTTGCTTTAAAAGTCTTTTACTGTAGTTTTATTTTAAATTTATTCAATTATATCGCTGCATGGCTAAATGATAGATTTTTATTCTTTTATTGCTAAAAACAATTTTGATCAAGACATACAATCTAAGTTTCAAAGAGTTGACTTGAATGATTAGACAAAATTTATTTTGTTTACAAGTTTATTATTCGATTCAAGTTGTAAAAATTATTTAACTCGATTTCTAAAGGATAACAATCAGCTTTATAATAGTTTTGAAGTTTTTAATGTTCAAGTTTTCGAACATTTTTTATTATTTCATTTTACAAGTTTTATTGAATTTCTTTTATGGCTTTTTCTAATAATTTGTATATTATTCAAGTCAACTAAATTTGTTTTTTTGTCTCGATTAATTGTAAAGGTTTCACATGTTTTATCAAGTCGTATAAACAATTTTGATTCGATTAATATCATTTCATTTCATCGATTAATTAAATAATTCTCTCGAATAATTTTTTTTTTCTAAGTCTAAATTTTCTGATTATCATTTTTTCGAATAATTTTTTTTTCTAAGTCCAAATTTTCCGATTATAATTTTTTCGAATAATTTTTTTTTTCTAAGTCCAAATTTTCTGATTATAATTTTTTCGAATAATTTTTTTTTTCTAAGTCCAAATTTTCTGATTATAATTTTTTCGAAGAATTTTTTTTTTCTAAGTCCTTTCAGATAAATTTTTTTTCTAAGTCCAAATTTTCTGAAACCTTTACAATTAAGACAGACGAGTTATTTATGCATGCTGTATTATCCCAAAGCCAACATTCGAATGAATGAGGCTCACATTGAATATTTCACAGCGAGAAAATTTTATTGGGACAAGTCCCAGTAATTTTTTCTCGTTGTGAAAACTTCAACGTGGACTTCATTTCATTCGAGTGTTGGTTTTGGGAATTGGTGTGAGGGAACACTAAAAAACATAAAAAAGTTTCAACGCTGAACAGAAAAGAGAAAAATTGATCTGGGACTTAAGGGGTTTTTTTTTAGGCTCTCCACCCCTCCCCTTCCTCCTCCTCCTCCTCTTTCCCCTTTTTTTTCCCTTTTTTTCGCTTTTTTTCACATTTTTTTCTTTTTTTGGTGTTTTTTTCGCATGTTGTGGTTTTTGGGTTGATTTTTGGGTTCGGCATGCATCTTCCGCAATGTGTCTCTCTGCGTGTAACATCTCGCATCATGGACCTCAGGTTGACCATCACTTGGTGTGTTCGTTTCAGGACCCTTTGCGCTCGCCAACAGCCAGCCACCAGCACTGCTCCATTTTTTCTGCTTCCGAGTTGGTCGTCGTCGCCTTCAGCCGGATTCGATCCGTCTCACCTTGTGCCTGCCTCCAGAGCGATTTCACCGAGTATGCGGTCACTTAAACCGCTCGGCTATTTAAGTTATTGATGATAAAAGTTATTTTTATTCCTATATTGTATTAATATTGAATTTAATAAAGAATATGTATCATACACATCTCTCTTATTCATCATCTGCCTCTACCCCTCTCTTTCCCCAGTTCTCTTCCTCTACTTTTTTTTTTTCTCTCTTTATGTATCTCTCTTACAGTCAAGTGCGAACCTTGAATTTTTCAGAAATATTCTAAGTGTCAAGGTCGAAATGCGACACCTGAATTTAATATTTTGAACTAATATTTGATAATTATGAAAAACTACACACTCGATTTTTTGTGTCTCTTCTGGAATCGAACCGAGACACGCTGAGCAATCTTAGTGGTCACTTAACGATCTCGGCCAATTGGTTACATGAAACCGTAGTCTTTTTTTAAAAATATAAAGTGTTATTTTCAAACTGAAAGATATAAGTTTCCTAAAAATGTAGTATGCCAAATGTGCGAATGGCCGAGGTCGTAAAGATACGGTTTAGGCCAGAATATCAATTCGAAGTTCGCTAGTTCGAACCCCATTTGACTGAAAAAAATATTTGGAACCAATAATTTTTCAAACTGTGTAAATAAATAAGACATATAGATAGAATTAATTTATTGAGTGTCAGTATTACAAAAATCGACATAATTATATATAATATATATATATATAAAAATAAATTATATAGCAATAATATATATTATATATATATATATATATACGTATATATATATATATTATATAACGTATATAGCGTATATATATAAAAGATAAAAAAGTAGGAGGATAATTTTTAATAAATTCATATTTACGCCTGGTTAGCAGTAAACCAAACCTACTTTGGTGTAATTTAAAATCTATTATTTTTTCGATAAAAAGACAGTCTATCAGGAGCAGCCAAAATTGGCCAAAATCGTGACCTTCAAATGCAATTTTAAGGCACTTAATGAATGAAATTAATAATTTTAATGAATGCATTGGTAAGACTAAAGTACAATCTTTATCCAAACCAAAAAAAATACAAATTTATCATCGTCTTCATAGTTAAAATCAGCTTCAAAGTTGGCAATTTTTCAAACTTCAATTTGGTACCAAGGGCAGAAAAATTTTTTTTTCCAAAAACTGATTTCATATTCGGAATCAGCGCCTCGAAAACTATCAGAATCGGTCAAAACATTTTGAAAATCGCGAAAAAAAAATTTAATTTCATTAGTAAAATTTTGATTTTGCAACCAAAGATTTCGATTTTTTGGGGGGTGTATGTGGATTTATCCAAAAACGGATAATATTTTCGAAATCAGCGTCCCAAAATCAATCAAAACCAATCAAAACATTTTGAAAATCGCGAAGAAAAGCCGATTTTTTTAAAAAAGAAATCGATTTTGCAACCAAAGATTTCGATTTTTCGCGGGGTGTGTGTGGGTTTATCCAAAAATAGATAGCATTTCTGAAATCAGCGCCCGAAAATCTTTTGGAATCAGTCAAAATATTTCCAAAATAGCGAAAACAAATCTATTTTTTTGCTAAAAATTCCGATGTTGCAACCAAAGTTTTTGTTGTTTTCCAGTGGTACACGCCCTGAAAGCTCATCAAACAGGATAATTTGGTCCTTTTCATCAAAAACACTTTGTCCAACTAGTTGTTGATTATATTTTTCCACTACTATAGGGGAGACCCAGGATTTATGGTTCCTTTCAAGGCAATCTTATAAGTCTTAAGCACCTGTAATAAAAATTAAAAATTATTCTAAGGATAGGTTTTAACTTGATATTATTCAAATTAAGTAAAATGGACTGCTATTCATGATTTTATTTAAAACTCATTTACTCAATTTGAATATAATAAATATCAAAAACCTTATTCGTGCTATTCATGCTTTATCCACGGTTTTAACTTGATATTTATTAATTATCAATTAATTTATTAATTATCAATTAATTTATTAATATTTATTAATTATCAATTAATTTATTAATTATCAATTAATTTATTAATATCAATTAATTAATAAATTTAATTATTGTCTTACATTTAAGTACATTATGAAAAAACATAGCAATATTCGGTTCGGTTTTATATTGAAGAAGCAAATATTTAAACTAAATGTATTAATAATGTAAGATGTAACATATTATTAGACCAACTTGCCTTTTTAATGTAGATTTAATGAAATTTAATAAAAACATAATTTTTACCTAAATTTTAAATATATTTTTTCGACATATGCATATGCATTTTCTGACGTGGTCCACCTTCATAACTTGGGTGCTTCTGATCAAATTGTAATAGAAAGAAAGGCAATAATAATAGTCTATAAAAAAGGTCTTGAAAATCGATTGAAACTTAGTAAAATACATGGATAAAAAATCGATTAAAACTTAGTAAAATCCATGGATAATAATAATAAAGTCCATGAAAAAGACTTTACAATCGAATAAACTTAAAATAAACTTAATAAAAAATACACATATAAGTTTTTTGCATATTTTTCTATAATACAAGTATCTATTACAAGTTACAATTGACACATTATTGCAATATAAATAGTCTATAATTAAATTATCAAAAGAATTTTGTGTTTCATAGCAACTAAAAGGAAGTAGTAAACAAGAGCTATTTCTTCTAATAATAATCAATGCTTGTTTATTAATATTTATCATATCTTATAGCTTTAAAAGACTCCATTACTTTAATTCGTTTGAAATTGAAAAAAAAATCTAGTGGTAGAATAAATTTACCCTCGAAATCCGCAGAAGATTGGTTTTGAATTTTACGAGAGCCCATTCATTGAATTACTTGAACAGTAAAAAATGTGAATGATTAATGAAAATCTATTTTATAGCAAATAAAAAAGTCACAACTTGCAAACCATATGTTTATAGAAAGTTAATAAGAAATCATAACAAGAACGAGTCTTAATAGCAAATATTTATTGACTAATTACTAGACTAAAAATTTTCAAATTTTTAAAATAAACCCATATTTTTCTCCGATAACTTGATCGCGCTACTTACTCTGTGATTGACGCTTATACTCGTCATGAACTGCAGGAGTTTAAATTTGTAGAGATTGTTATGTGAATATAAATCAATTCTGTAGCAACTTTTGTTAACAAGATCATTATGATAAAGTAAATAGCAAAAGATTTTCTTAACACTTTTATGAGGAACTGGAAAAAGTTGAATCAATTTAAAATATAGTTATTGGCTGAAGCTTGATGATTTATATCATTCAATGAAACGCCTTCGCCGCAGCAGCAGTTTAATTTATTAAATGAGTTTATTTTTATTAACTGAGAACCCAGAACCATATTTTTACTGCAAAAGGCAGAAGTGATATAAAATAAAATATCACTGCCGGAAAGCTATGAAATGGCAATATTTCAGATTCGAAAATTGTTCAAAATTTTGATATGAAAGTATTTAACACAATTTATACTATTTGTTAGTACTAAGTTTATACTAGTATAAACAAATAAACATGTTCTAAACATAGTTTTGAAGTTATTTCATAAAATGTAAAAAAAAACGTCCAAAATCCACCTATAGCCAATTAACAAACTCAATTCTGCGCTTCAACTACAAATTATTCAAAATTTTAATATAAAAGTGAATATAACAATATACACTAAAATCTTGCATATTTTATCTAGTTTATACTAAAATGAACATATAAAAGCGTCCAGAATAAAATTTCCAAAATATTTGACAAAATGTAAAAAAAATGTCCCAAACTCGCATATTGAATGCAATTGAATAAAATGAATAAAATTTGTTTGATTAATGATTCATAAATCTTATACAGCATAATTGTACTGTTAGTGTTAGGTCGCTAAAATCATTATTCTGCTTTTGAATGATATTTTAAAGTATTCCAATATTAAAAATAATGTTGGTCATTTAATTTTGTGCAATTTTTTTAAACAAATAATATTTATTTTATCAATTGAATTAATTAATTAATTTAATTGAAAATGGTACATATGATTCAAAAGAAAAAACATTACTTGCAAAGAGCATTTAAGAATTTTGTCCCTTTTATGATGTAAATATTGAAATATTGAAAACAACTGCACTTTTAATCAATATTATTAACACGACAATTAATACACAAATATTATTGTTTTCAAAGAAAACATTCAAAAACGTATTTCCTTGTATAAAAAACACACGTTTTGTGTGAACAATGAAAAAACGTATTTTCGTCTTCTGACTTTGAGATGTTTTGAAAAAGTAAGAAAAAATAATAATAAACTAAATGCGACTTGTTCTTCTTGATTAATTTAATCCACGGATTTTCACCAAGTTTTTGTGGTTTTATTCTCATATAAAATACTTAATAATTAACAAATACATTTGGAAATAAACAGCTGTCAAACAACTGTCAATTTTGACGTTTGACGTTTAACCTTAAACAATCTAACTCACTTTTGACGTTTTAAGTAACAAATTCATGTATTAATCATTATTTTGGACCTTAATGAATATCACAATGTGTTGAAACAAAATATCTGTTTAGAATTATGCCCAACAGTTTGCCAAAATATTTATAAACACATAAACATGAACCACTTTGCCTTAAAATTAAAATATGAAACATTATTTTGTACTTACCTAAATCATATTTTCACAATAAACACACTTCAACTTTAAATCTATTTAAATTTATGACTTGTACATTTATTTTTATTATTATTATAAAGAAACAACTTGTTTAACCAAGTCTCAGACAGAACTGACTGTTGATATATTTTAAAAATATTTACATCAAAATTTAAACACAGAGCATAAACATATATTTATATAGACTGGTAACATAGTTTTTAGTATCAACATTTTAGCAGTAGTTTAGTTTAGCATAGTTTTCTTTCTATTTTTATTATCTGAATTGTTTGTATCAATTACATAAAGTTAATTAGGAAAACGACATTTATAAATAATTACACAAATTACAAAAAAAAATAATATAATGCAGACTTGGAAAGAAAATAAACATGTTAATACGTTATTGTTCTACAATTTTAACAATAAGAGTTTATAAATTAAATAACGATTCGATTTCTCTGATAAACTGTCTAAAAACTTACACTGCAATGAATTAGTCGTTGATAATTGAATTAAATTATATTTTCTTTCACAAACCTGTGTTTTTACAGTACACTTTTTTGCAATTCCTTTCTAAGGTATAAAATTTGTTATATATTTATACATTTTTTAAATATACAGACAAGTTTTCACTGTTTTATTCATATATCACTCATATACATGAATAATTTTGTAATTTATTAACAAAAGCAATTTTCTAATTAAATCATAATAGTTTAGTGGAATTGCTTTTAAATTTTGTAAAAAAAATTAGTTCTACATTCCTGCAACACGTGAATCCATTAAATATTATAAAAATACAAAGATACAATTTTTCTTCAAGTTTTAACTTATTGGTTTACAATAAAATTACTAATGATGATACAAACTAGCCACAAAACATTGGTAAACTAACAAAGTTAGCGCAAAATAGTCTTACTGTGTACTTATTGAGAGTAAAGTTGGTTAAATATTTTGGAATATAAAAAAATCAAACCAAGGTCAAAGAAAAAATTAAAATTAATTAAAAAAATGTTCAATATTACATTTTTCTTTAAATTTCGTTTATTTTAAATAATCAAAATCAAATGACATTCTGTGAAAAAAACACAAAATGAGCAATTTGAATTATCTAGTGAAAACAAACCACTCCTTTGCAAAGTTGAAAAACAATTAAATTAATAACATATAATAAATACTACTTTTTACATTTTATGATTATTTTAATTGATCATTACAATTTTTACAAGTATATTTCAGTAATTAATTATTTTATAACTACTTAAGACTAATTTTATAAAAAATTTAGTACAGTAATCTATGTGATTACATATTGATTTGATCAACTAGTTTAAATTTTACAATGAAACAAAACTTTAAACAAAATTTTCATTTATCAAACAAGTTTCAAATCTAAATATACTGCTATCATAATATGATAAACTATACAATTTAACATTATGTATACAATTGTTAATTATAAAATTATTCTTCAAACAGTTGGTGATCATAATAAAATAAAACCAATTTTCAAAATATAGAAAATTTAAAAAATTATTTTTAGAAATGTGAAAATACCATACTAGATGTATGTCGAAATACACACACACATACACATCACAAACATTATAAAGTTATTGGTATATATAAGATTGTAAGTAAATATATACACACTGTAATACTACGCTATGCATGAATTTAAAATCTTGTTTAAATTTAAGGTTGTCAAATATCTCCCTTCCGCCTTTTTGTATTATAAACCAAGAGCAAAAAAGCGGAAGGGAGATATTTGACAACCTAATATATGTTGTATAACTTTAGCTTTAAAAATAATTATATATTTCTCAAATTCATATTACTGCAGGCCAAAATATTAGACAGACTTACCTCTTTGCTTTTTTGTTAAACATTAAAGCATTTCTTTTTCTATTACTTCTTAATTTAACATCACAATCGACCTTTAAATCTTCACTTTTGTATTTAACTATTTTTAATTCTTCAACATTTTCCTCAATCTCATTACGCAGGTATGATTTAGTTTGTTTTGAAATAATCTTTGTGTTTCTTTTGGTACTTTTCATTTCATTGGCTGTTTGTTTGCATTTATTGATATTTTCTTTATTTTCTCTAATATTCTTCATTTCTAAAACTAATCGCATAGCATATGTTAAACCGTCTACTTCTATGTTATCAATTGATTTTCTTTCCTCGGCTTTAGTTTTCTTGTTTGATTTAGCTTCTCGAATTGATTTTAACACAAGTTTTATTGCATATGTGGGTTTGCCTTCATATCTAACATATTCATCATTACCTGATGAATTCGAGTCAACCTCATCACCACAAGTCATTTCATCTAAAGTTACTTGTAATAAATCTTCTGCTTGGTTGCATAAAATTTCATTCCATGTTTCAAATGATTTTTTAGTGCTCTTGTTCCTAAGCTTTCTTGGACTTAACCGCAACTGTTTGGATCTTAAATTTTTTGGAGACAGCCTCTTAAATAGACTTTCATTCGATATAAGCATTGACAATGAATAGTTTGCAGCTAGATTTTGCAAAGATGGTTTCTCTGATTTACATTTGAACTCATCCAATCCATTTTTTATACCTGCAAAATTAAGATTCATGTCATGTGGTGTAAAGCCAAGACGTTTGTACTCGGTCATAAAAATATTTCTGCAGTAATCATAATCTGGATCTTCTGTATAGTCAATAGTGCAGACATACTCTAAATATTTTCTTATAAAAGTAGGATATCGTCCTTTATAACAATAGTTCATCATTTGTTGAACATTATTCATAAAACAGATTTTCATACGATGAACAACTTCAGGCTGGGAGAGTATACATTCCTCTTTCCATGGAAGATCACCAGTAATCCAGTCTAATAAATTGTATCCTAAACATTCCAAATCAGACCTGCGGCTATGTGCTCCAAAATGTGCATCTCTAGATGTGTACTCTAATGTTCCATCATGAGCTCGTCTCTCATCCACACAAAAAGCCCTATGGCATCCATGGGAATCTACAAATTTAGAAGCTAAACCATAATCAATCAAGAATACACGTTCATTAACATTCTTCATATTTTCTCTTGTACAATCATCAGGTATATAAGAACTACTAATAGTGCTTTCATCATCATCCAAATCAGATAATTCTTCATTATAATTTATATTAGATTTTCTTCTCAAATTTCGTTTCAAAGATTCTTCCTTTTGTTGTATTTCATCATTCCTATTTCGACATTTTCTTAATGGATTGCATTTTCTTGTATTCAAAGATTTTTCATTGACTTCCTTTATATATAAAGTTTCACTGTTTTCATCAGATTCTTTTAATACTTTCTCTACACCTATCATAAGATTATGAGCCTTGATGTCAGAATGTGCAAAACCTTTGAAATGTATATATTCCAAAATATCTAAAATCTGAATCGCTATGATCAAAATGTTTTTGATAGAAACTTTATTTTTTTGGAGAAGATAATTTAAATCTACTCTATATCTTGGTATTATCATGAAACGATACTTTTTGTTGTCAAAAATATGCGAACCGGAAGCAATATATAGAGGCACACCAGAAACAGGAACATTGTCTTCTAAAATAGAAAAATATAATTATAAATATAACTTGTTGTCGGTAAACTTAATGATTTATATATAATAAAATATTACATTAATTATTATATTAATATTATCCATTCTTTATTTTTTTTCTAGTAATTTATATTTATGTTGTTCAATTAAGTAATATATTTATATATAAAACTTAATTATTCCGTAAAATAATCTTTTTAATTATATATTAATATATTTTATATATATATTTATATATATTATATATAATAAAATATTTATATTATTATTAATTATTCCGGTTATTTAATTATATATAAACTATTTAATTACCAATAAATTGTTGTCGGTAAACTTAATGATTTATATATATATATATTTATATATAATAAATATTTCATTAATTATTATATTAATATTATCCATTCTTTATTTTTTTTCTAGTAATTTATATTTAAGTTGTTCAATTAAGTAATATATTTATATATAAAACTTAGTTATTCCATGAAATAATCTTTTTAATTATATATTAATATATTTTATATATATATTTATATATATTATATATAATAAAATATTGATATTATTATTAATTATTCCGGTTATTTAATTATATATGAACTATTTAATTACCAATAAATTGTTGTCGGTGAACTTAATGATTTATATATATTATATATAATAAAATATTGATATTATTATTAATTATTCTGGTTATTTAATTATATATGAACTATTTAATTACCAATAAATTGTTGTCGGTAAACTTAATGATTTATATATATTTATATATAATAAAATATTTCATTAATTATTATATTAATATTATCCATTCTTTATTTTTTTTCTAGTAATTTATATTTATGTTGTTCAATTAAGTAATATATTTATATATAAAACTTAGTTATTCCATGAAATAATCTTTTTAATTATATATTAATATATTTTATATATATATTTATATATATTATATATAATAAAATATTTATATTAGAAATATTAATTGGTGCAATGTTAACCTGTCAAGCGTCCTATTCTAATTAGACAATTAATTTCAGCAAAAAGGGGTCCACTGGAATGGGGCTCAATTTTGATAACATACTCTGCATGATCTGATACACAATTATTGACATCATTAGAAGCTGTAAAAATCTCACCGAAACTTCCCTTTCCTGTAATTAGAATATATTAGTTATTAATAGAAAATAAAAAAATGAAGGAACTTATTATTATTATTATTTATTTATATATATATATATACATTATTTTCATATCTCAGTCAGACAGAGGTGCCTCGTATGAGAGATTATGAAAACAGTTTTCATATTTTATATATACATTTCATTTGACTATTTCATTAATATAATATCTAATATAATTAAAATATCTTTATATATAACTCTTCAGTCTTCTTTATCTTTAATTTGTCATTGGCAATTCGTTATATATTTTGCTAGCACTCCATATGACATTTTCTCTCAAATTCTTTTTTCTATTGTGTTCAATGTGAAAATTGTTGTGTTGTCTAGTGTAGTGTTCATGTATATCTTGATTTATGTCTATTGTTGCGCTTTTTTAATTCGGTTAAATTTCATTTTGTGTATTAGTTTGCATTTCTCTATTTTAATTATGTTATTTAGTAAATGATTATTTGTTTCTCTCTGTAAGTATTTGGTGGGTGTTAGATGTGGAAAATTATACGCTATTTTTATGGCTTTATTCATTATTCTCTGTGTGTCATTTAGATTAGCTTTAGTTGTTTGGCTCCATGTTGTTATTCCATATAAAATTATAGGTATTATTTGCGTTTTAAGAATGAGTGGATCCTTTTCAATGCCCCTGTTAATGTTCCTATCTATCTTTTTATTTTGTTTATATGTTCTGTCCATGTCAATTTTTCATTTATTACCAGTCCTAAGTATTTTACGCTTTCCACTTCTTCTATTTCTCTATTATTTACTTTAATGTTTGGTTTGGTATTCTCGGTATTTTTTCTATGTTTGAAATATATGTATTTTGTTTTATCGATGTTAATTGTTAGTTTATTTTCAGTTAGGTGTATATTCTCATGTCCGTGTTTATAGTATCTTCAAGTCTTTTTTTATCCTTATCCGCATATACTATGGTAGTATTGTCTGCATATAATATGTATTTTTCCTTTAATTTTGCGTCTTTAAGGTTATTGGTGTATAATAGATATAATAAAGGTCCTAATACAGAACCTTGTGGAACTCCACAGGTTATGCTACATCCTCCACTTGTGAAATTTCCCAACTTCGTCCTTATCACTCTTTCCATGAGAAAATCTTTGATAATGCTGTAAGACAAACCCTCTACACCCGAATCTATTAGTTTATTGAGTAATATGCCATGATCTACTGTGTCGAAAGCTTTTTGTAAATCAACAAAAATTGCAACTGTATGCATATTTTCCTCAAGGTGCTGACTGATGGTATTAGTCAAATCTATTAGGGCACCTTGTGTATTTGATGAAGGGAGGAAACCATATTGATTTTTGTCAATCTTTTGAATGAGAAAATTAAGTAATATTTCTTTTACTACTTTTTCATATATTTTGGAAAATGTATTAGTTATTATAATGGGTCTGTAGTTATTTGTATTTGTTTTGTTTCCTGTTTTGAAAATTGGTTTTATTGTAGCTGTTTTGAGGCACGATGGAAATACACCACATTTTATGTATCTATTTATTAAAACAGCAAGTAGTGGAGCTATTAGATTTATTATTTTTTTAGTGATTCTTGCTGTTATCTTGTCTTCCCAAATCAAAGAATAAAATAATAAAAACATAAATCTTAGTGTAAATTGTTAAAACTATCAAGTAAACTATAACTTGAAGAGCCTGATGCAACTTTCTACATGTAGGTACACATTGTAAACATAACGCACAACTTAAAACTTCATTAAAATGAACATTGTTAGATCAAGTATTTAGTGGTTTAATTCAGAGAGATAGAAATAACCCTTCATAATATTTATATAACAGTACATGTTTATAATCTATTAAGAAGCAGTAGTGTAAATATTACAACAAATGATATACAAAGTTATATTTTAGTAAGCTAAAATTAGTTCAGGCTTATTGATATGCTTCCAATTGAAAAAAATGCTTCCAATCTCATAAAAGTAAAAAGATCAATATACAATAATAATAACTGAATACAATAATGTTATATACACTTTATACTAAAATAACTACTTCAACAACTATCTAAATTCTCTTTTATCCTCACCTATAGCATTACCAATCCTCCACTTTCTTTTATTTATATCTGTCACAATTGTGTTTACTATCAAATCTTTTGACAATCTAAAATTTTCGTCATCTATTGAAATCTCATCAGCATTTTCGAAATACTTAAACTTCTTAGGTGTGAAAGGAATCGGTACTGCGTATCTTTTGCCCATTTTATAATTGGAATAATCTATAACACATAATGTTGGTTAAAACCGATAAATTCGACATCATTGTTTGCATTTTCGTTAGAGGACTGTACACAATTATTACCGAATGTTAAGTCGAGTGTTGCACAGCATGATTTACACGAAAAATTTAGCTTTTGGATAATGATAATATTAATACTGTCAGTAAATGCTATTGTTAATTATTTAAATATTATTAAACACATTTCCTAAACTTCAAACGAATTTTTATTCGCCATCATTTTTGCACTAATGAAATGATAACTTTTACTCGAGAGTGTCGTAGCCATCTATTAGAGGTATTGTTTACTAAAACTGCTAAACTGGCGCTAAATTTGAATTTGAATTTAAAAACAAATAATAATATTGTATTACAAATATAGTACGAACGTAATATAATTTTAAAACAATTGAAAAAAACTGATACGTATCACGCATATAAATCAGATTACTTAAGGTTTTGATAAAGTTAAAACAAATGATTCTAACCTAATCTATTCTAAACTGATATAATTTTGTTTCAAATACTTAAATAGTGAAGGATTATGCTTAAAATTATTCTCATATTATTTGAAAGATAAAAACCATCATATATACATATACAAAATAATAAATATATTGCTCAAACTTTCACATGGCACAATGCAAATAATATCAATATTCATTATTTACAGACATTCATAAATCACCATCAACATTTTGTAATAAATAAGTAATCATGGATAAAACATAATTACAATTATATAATTATAAAACATAATTCACACATGTCCTTTATAATTTGACAACAGCTTTGTGAAGGTCATTTGTCCTACTTTTAGTGGTACTTTTCGAATAATCCGAAATAAATTTTCTTGGTCAATATTTTCAGGTAATTTTGTTAAAAATTGTGCTGCCGATATAAAATCCATTTCTATTAGAGTTGTTTGAAAATAAGTCAGAATTCCTGAAACAAATTATGATGAATTGTAGAAAGAAATTGTTGAGAGGATAATTTTTACTTTTGTACCTATAGCGGTTTGAAATAAAGCTTCTTCACCATCCCTTGCAAATAAATCCCAAACTCTACATGCTATGTCAAATGGCATGGCTCGGGAAAATACTGAATACAGCCAATCAACACAGTATAACTCTGCAGTCAAACCGAGTTCCACAAAATGTGCATGCAATTCTGGCAAACAATTGCTAAATAAATCATCATATGCTCTGAAATGTTAAATATTTCTCTTTAATATAAAGATGAATTGTTAATAGCAAAAAAACAATACCTGAAGTATGCTTCTAATTTTCTTTGATCTAAACTAAATGCTGCTGAGTGCAAAGGTTTTTCTAAAATATTGCAGAATGTTATGAAAGCATTTGGGGGTTCCATATTTACCAATAGAACAGCAGCAATAAAAGACATTCCCTGTGATAAAAAATATTAAACAATGAATAGTATAAAATGGAGCAATGCCTTATGATTGTTGTTTTATATATGATTACATTCCTATTGTACCTGAACGTATCCGATATTTGGTTTATAAGTAACATAAGATGCTAAGAGAGCATGTAGTATTGGAAAGTAAGGGCAGCCTTTTTGAAAAACCCCCAAACTGGGAAAAGTTCTAGAAATATCTAATTGTATTACATTCAAACAAGAGTCCGATGATTTTTCACTTGAATGATTATTGTCATTGCATTCACAATTCGTCCTATCACAAAAACTAAATCTATGAGCATTATTTGTTTGGCAGCTATCAATACACTGATTGCCATAAATATTTGTAACTTTAATAGCACTCTCACTACTGTTTAATGATTCTTTATTTATGAGATGTATATTAGCATTTGCTGAGAATAATTGATAAATTTTATCATCCTGAGCATCATGACTTATTTTAATAATATCATCAACAGAGCAACCTAAGTTTAAGGCTATTTTGATGCTCGCTTTGCACATATTAGAGTAATAATCTTCATGAGTTAATTGCAATTCATTTCCAAAAGCCAGTAGCCAAACTTGACCGCGAACTGAAGGCGGTAGGCCATGCCACCAAAGTGATTGAACGTATTGACTATTTTGACTAAAAAAGATAAATAAATAATTATTCACCAAGAATAAATATTAATATGTTATATCTGAGCATTACAGTTTAGAAAACTTTGGTAAAATTTCCTGCCATTGTTTGATTCTTTTAGCTTGTGCATCTTCACGTTTTACTCTATTTTTAATTTCAATCTGCCAAGCGGTTAGTTGTTTTTGTTCCTTGATTCTTGCCTCTTTTAATATGCTGTCATATTCTGCTTTATGTCGAGATTCTTCATTAATATCTTTGGCTGGTAGTGTGGACGGTCTGTCAAAAATAAAAATATGAAAAAGGATACTTGGCAATTTTATATATAAATCACTGATTTACCTAATTTGCTGAATAAGTGCTGTAGAGCTGGCTACAACATGACTATATTTTTGTTCACTACTATGAGTACTAGGCTTATTCCATAAATTCCATCCTTTTCGTTCAGGAGCAAATACGGAGACAGCCCTTAAACAAAACACATGAATAAATTTACTGTTCAATGCTTATGATTCTTGTACAATACCTATTGAATAGATCAGATAATCCATATTTCTTGGAGCATCATTACTCAGTTTTAAATCATCAGTATCATCAGTAACATCTTTTAAAAGACTTGAACTATTATAATTCCCATTCGAACTTGAAATATCACTTGAGCTACCACTATTATATATTTGACAATTCGAATGTCCATTTGCTAAGTTTTTGTTTTCAGTAGCTACATCATTATCTACAGATGCCATATTTTCTTTAAATATATAGAATTAATAAAATATCCATCTGGATAATGTATCTTATTTGAAATTGAATCATAAGTTAAAGAGGGACTAAGCATTGCCCAGGTAAAGACATTTCACTTGTGCAATTAATATCTGCATCACTATTTTCTTTTGTGGCTGATGACATTCTTCTTGTTTTTTGTGGAAATATTTGTATTTTGTAAAAGGGTACATGTTCAAGTCTGTAATTGCTGCATTGGTAAATTTTCAAGTGAACAATTTTACTATTAACGATAAAATTAAACTAATTTAATATGTATCTATTATATTATCACTGAAATTTATTATTACAGTTGTATACGGACGCAATAAATATAATTAAATAAATTGTGAGATTAGCAGTTTGACATTTGATGACATTTTAGAAAAACATTAGTGTTAATAGAATCGTGCACAGATGGCACCACGTGTGCAAAATCTATTTCATGACTTATGGCAACACTTTTCAAAGTGTTTATCTGACAAATTTGAATTAAACGTTAAAGTTATTTACAAAACTGTTTTTATTTACAATAAGTAATTAAGAAGTTATAGTTTATAGTTGAAATTATCAAAGCAAAACCCATAATAAATTATCAAAGCAAACTACATAATAAATAAAATTAGAATAATTCATTAATTAATTAAATAAAGTGTAATATAATATTGGTAAGTAAATATTATAATCATTGTTATACATGTTATAATTAATATGTTTTACTTTTAACTAATAATAACAATATTGAATGATTGAATACCTGGATCTTTTTAATAAATATTAAGCATATTTTTAACCTGCAAAACAAAATATTGTTACAAAGTCTTCATACCAACAACTATTCTTTACAACCAACCGTCATAAAAGCAGCATTTGCAGTCTCTGTACTTTTATCTAACACTTTGTCAACATTATCAAGATTCCGTTTAGCATCCTCAGCATCTTTCACACGCCTGCTCAGAAAGTTCCATGTTGACTCATAGTTTTGAGACCCATCTTGTAACATATATAATTCTGTTGATTTATAAATTCCTAACACAGCTAGTCTTCGACTGTACCATCGGAACTAAATGAAAACATACAATATGTAATTGATAACAATTATATAAATTAGATAAATATGATATACTTACATCCACAGATCTATCGCCAGCATGATAACAAATATCATCGGCTAATTTTAATACAGTTGGCATAGAAAGATGTATATTGTTTGGCATTGCTAATAAAGCTAGGGCTTGCGGCCATTGCTTCATGTAAGGTGTGTTCATTAGTAGCCGTTCTCGTATTGCAAACCAAATAAAATCAAATGCAGTCATATTTAAACTTTTATGCTAAAACGTTATTTCTCAAATTAATAATATACATATATGTGCCCATAATTATGAAAGTGGTCTAAGTCATATATTTCTTGTTTCAAAATATTTAATGAATTGCATTTGAATAAATTAAAAAATGTTTTTACATTATGCGACATTTTAATTTTTAATTTTATCAGTCTTAATTAATGGAAATTTATTATGAATATGAAATTTTGTGGGAATTTCACACGATAATATTGTTTTTAAAGTTTGAATTGACTTAGACCATTTTCAAAATTAACTGAATATAAATGACTTAAAGCAATAAAGAACTTTGAGTTTTATTTGAAACAATAATTTTATTGAAATAATTCGTGAGCATTTATTAATTATTTTTAAACGGTAATCTATTTTTATTATTATTTTGAGTATTTAAGATTCTTAAAATGTTCCTGAAAAACTGGAGGGATGTAGGGTAGTAAACTCATAATATCTTTATGTTTTTTTTCCGATACTGGTCTAATGCTGGTGTATAAAAGAAGTAATTTAATATTTCCGTATATTTTTGATCTTCCTCTTTTAGGTGAAAGATCCAAAACGTGAAAAGTAGAATCATCTAAAAAAGTTTTATAAAACATTTTATAATGTTCATTTTTTCAGAATCTCATCCATTGAATTTGTAGCCAAGAGACAGATTCGCCCGCGGTATTTTTTACTCTTCTTTCTAATGATTTCGTTGAAATAAAATCCGGCTCCGACATTCGCTTTATCGAAAATGTATTGCTTCTTCTGCACTTTTCTATCAATTCATAATAATGCTCAGGATTGTATAAGTTATTTGTTTTTTTATTTACATTTCTATCAACCCAAAATCACGATCATTCGATAGAAAGGAATGACCTGATACCATAAATTTCAAGATCTTTATATAATTTCTTTAAATTTTTGACTTAGACCACTTTCATAATTAACACTAAATGAATTCCATATAATGTTGAAATTACAACCACCATCTAATGGTTCATTTTTGACAATTTCGTAAAAATTACACTGAATACATTTAGTTTAAAAACTAATGTGGTATGAAATAACTGAAAAACTCATTTTTTTTAAATTTTGACTTAGACCACTTTCATAATTATGGGGATATATATATATATATATATATATATATATATTTATTTATATTACCTCCTGCATTAGTTTCTCTAAATTTCCATTACACTGATTATAAAAGTACAAAACTAATTCTAAACCTCCATTAGGGAATAGTCCATGTACGATATTCGGCATCCCCATAGATTCAGCTCCAAAACCAATTGTTTGATAAGTCCAACCATGTTCTATTATTTAAAAATATAATTTATATAAAACATTTGAGTTTTTTCTTGAACTTTATTTATAATAGCTTATTACAAAATATTACTTACTAACAACAAATGGTAAAGAAGCTTCTAAAATTTTTTGTTTAATGTTTTTTGTATTGTTTTCATTTTCTGAAGAATTTACTGCATTCAAATTTGATGTCATACATCGCAAAAGAAGTTTTCCATGAAAATATTTTATATAATCTAAAAAAAAGAATAAAGTAAAGGAAAGGAAAATATGTATGTATAAAAAGATTTAAAAAATATCAACAATATATATTTAATAATTAACATAAATTTATTTAATTTTGTGTTTTTGATCTTCGGTGATACTTTCTTCTAAATATATCATTAGACTTTCCATAACATGAAATGCATTCAAAGATGAATGCACGGCTGCAATTTTATCAGAAATTGGTGACTCTGATAATTTTTCATTGCCAATCAAAACCTCAAACTCAACATCATCCTTGGTCACTTTCTTCTCATCATTCAATTCTTTTAGCTTAATTTCATAATGTGCTTTTGACATTTTCAAACCTTCACGCAAGGGATTCAAAAACGTTTCTTGGATAACTGCAATATGATTCCAAATTTCTGTCTGGTTACACTTGTCTCTCAATATCAAAAATCGTAATGTATTCAAAGCTGCTATTATTTGATCAGCTAAATCTAGTAAATCTGTGGCTGCACCTGAAGGCAATGTGATAAAGATTTTCAAAATGCTCAGTAATTTTTTGCCTTTTAGATATATTGGAAATGTTTGTTTACTATCAAAGACATCTCGCAGCATATCTTTGTATATTGTACAAATGTAGCCTTTCAAACCTGAATGAGATATCTGTGGCAAAAAATTCTGGAGCAAAAGATATTGACCTTTGGTATCAAATTTTAAAATACCATTTGAAATATTTGCTAATGCCGATTTTCTAATGTTTTCTAAACCATTGTATACTACAACCTGTGACAGTGATATAAAATACTGATTGTAAACATTGCCTTCTAATTCTTGATCACTTATTGACGTAACCAAGTTAAGAACATGTTGACTTAAATGCAAGCCTTTAGTAATAAGAAATTGATCGTCATGTTTTATCAAAGCGCTAGATAAAAAAATCATGTTTCTGACAATATAATTTGTGCTGTACACATAAAAGCCTTCAAATTGATTACTCTCAATGAATAGTAAATAATAAACAACAGCTAAAAAAGCTGTATCACAAACAAAATCATTTAATATTGAATAAATATCTCCAAGAAGTATTTTTAGAAGATTCAAAAGATCATTAACAAGTTTTTTATATCCTGATGTAGGTAAATTATTAGTATTCAAACGCCCTATAGGTTTGCCTATTAACTTTACCATAAACTCCACCAAATAATTCTTTTTCTTTTTATTTTCTATCAATGCAGAATCTTTGGGCATGTCTTCAAATACTTTTAAACAAAAATCTGTAAAAGCTTCACATAATTTAAATAATCTCAGGTCAGTATCTTCGTCTGTATCATCTTTTGTGTCATATATATTTTCTATATACAAATACATAGCGTTAATGGTCCATGCTAAAGTATTCAAACGATTTTTTGGTACAAGTTTCCAACATATTCTATGAGCTGGTAGGATCGAAAGGAATGTCATATCATCTTTGCATGTCTCGAATAAGTTTATTAATTCATGAAGCACATCATAAGGGTTTGATTTGAGAGCTACTGTATTGAGTAGGTCTTTGCATAATTCATATAATTCAGGATTTGTTAGCTGCGTGGATTCTGTAAGGTATTCACTTATAACAGGAAATAAATCTGAGCAATTTTCTTTTAGTATCTCACTGTACTTGTTGTCATTGATTACTTGCAGAGCCAAATCCAAATGGTTTTCTTTTAAATATGTTTTGAGCAAGGTACTTAATTGGGAATCGAGTTGTGGAGGAATTTCCATTTTTTCTAGTTTTCTAACCTAACAAATGCTTTTAGTTCAATGCACAATAAATATAAATATTTATTAGATATAGAATATTTTTATTATACTATTAATTAAACTAAATGATTCACTTCTTACTTTTATTGAATAATTGCAATTTGTTCATCGCCTTAGCTGAATATGACATTTGAGAAATCTGTGTAGCACAACAACAAGGTGCAATATTTTGCAATATTTGTTATATTAATTTGAAATTGTTTTAATAACATTGAACGTATCGAAAAACAACTATATTGCGCACTTTATTTCAGATACATTCATATTAAGACTACGATAAGAATTGCATAAAATTATTGTTTTGACTCATTAAGAACTGTCAATTTAAGCGTTAATGGCGGCGAAATGAGGTAACGAATGAGGAATTTGAAATCGACACTTTTCATATTAAAAGGATTGGGCTACATGATAATAAAACAAACTTTATCAGAAAATTGATAAGGGGCTTAGTTCTCAGATTGAAAATAAAATGAATTCGGTAAAGACCTAGCTTAGAAAAAATGCATATAACCCCAAATTTTTACAATCTTAATTTTGACTGAATTTTTGAAAAATCTTAATCTTGTATAAAAAATTATGTATATTAAAATGTTACATCACGGGTTGTTCAACTCTAACAATTATTCTTTAATTGAATATTGAAATCAATTTACTTATTTTTCTATAATGAGAATTGAAGAATAACCGATTTCAACCATCCTGCCACAATTCACAATTGCCTGGTCAATAACTGGTTAATTATCAAATTTTTGTAGACGTAGAATTTCTATTCATATAAACTTAATAATTTTTATAATATAGGATTAAAATTTTTATTGGAAATCAGTTACCCCTAACACTATTAAAATTTTTCATTAGATCAATTTATTCTGACAAAGATCACTTTTTTGTTCATAATAATTATATGTAACAAAACAGTATTTTCGAATAAATCTTTAATTGAATTAATTAATTCAACAACGTGTTGTGTATGTATATATATATATATATATATATATATATATATATATGTTTGTCTTTTATATTACCTTAATAATCCATTTACTATAAATCATAAGTTTTATTCATCATTTATTTAAATTCCAACAGAATTATTTCTAATGCTTGTCATTCGAAGTACAAAGTGAGATATATAAATGTTTGATGCCATCTAAAAAGTGTACGTAAAATGCCTACATATATTTACAAGTATTGATGATTATTTGACTAATCCTAATTTCTTAGCCTCAACTTCATAAATTAAAAGTCTCCACATTTTAACAACAAATACTTCTGCTTCTTCGTCCAAAACCTGTAATATAAAATACACATTAGATAAATTGATAGTAAAACATATTAGATTATGATTATAATTTTTGTACCATTTGAACATCATCTATTATCCCTTGGGGGCTGCTGCCCGCTAAAACCTTTGAGCAAATAAAATCAACCAAAGTAGGCTCTGGTTCACCGATATATTCAATAATCTTTTTATTAATCCATGGTCGTATCTTCTTTTCCATAAGGCCATTATCTATAACAGCCCAATCTAGTGGGAAGCTGAACAAGGCATTCTTTTCTGTCGGTATTTTGTCTATTAATAGTTTTATGTGCCGTCGCTTTTCTTCTTGAGACTTGGCGGATTCTTCAGATATTTTAGCTTTATCTTTTGAAGAATGATTTGTGCTACTGGTATCACTAGGCTTACCCTTGTTGTCATCGTAATCTAAAGGTATTAGTTTGCGTTTTTTAACAAGCCCATTAGAATCTTCATCATCATCTGCATTGTTAAAGACATCGCTGACTTCCAAACTTCTTTTTCTTGTTATTAGTGGTGATAGTTGTTATTTTCAATGTAGGGCTTGATAGTTGTGTGCTGGAATGTTGTGAAGATTCTTCCTCTGCGGGATCAGGCATACGATGATCGGCTGAATCGCGGGAATCTGAATTCATATCCTCGTCCGGAGGAGGCGGATCTGGTGACGCAAAGTGACCATCGTCACTTGAATCAGATTCTATGGGTTCAGCATCCACGGCTGCTAATTCTCGGCTTGCTTGGGCAACCACATAGCGCTCCTTCTGCAGCCTTTCACGCTCACGAGCCTTTTGTCGTTCTAGTTCACGTTCCCTCTCACGCTCGAGCTCCCTTTCACGTTGTTGAGATTGTTCCAGATTGACATCGATCAGTATTTTCGGCTTATACAGCTCGTCACGTTCTTTTTTAAGCTGCAAGATAATAGTAATAGTAAAGTTTAACTCAACAGCCTTTTCCAACCTATATTTATAATTACCCTTTCAAATTCTTGATTAGGATCATCGTGTGTGCCGCTCGCGAATACTTTATTACGAAGTTCTTCCAGCTCCTGAATTTCTTTCTGGCGATCTTTAAGATCCATGTCGGCCTCGCGAACTCTTTCTCCAATCCGTCTCTGAAGTTCTCTGCCTCTGTGGGATGAAAATCATATTAGTAAAAATTATTTTGTACAAATTTATGTATTCAAAACTATACTTGTAATATTTTGAGTCATCTTTTTCGTCGTCGTAATCCTCTAAAAATTCCTTCAACTTTTTGGCTTCTTTTTCCCGCTCTTCTTCTCTGCATCTTTCTTTCTCTTTTTCCTAAGGAAAATCATTGGAGAACATAAATTAATTAATTAATTATATTTCAAAGAACAAAATTAGGCCGAACAGGATAAAATCAGTTTTCCTTATCGGTGTATATATTTATTTATTTTAAATATATAACCCACAGATTTCTTTCAAGAGGACACAAAAATACAATTATTTTACATAAATAATAGCAATTAAAATATATACAAAATTACAATATATAGTTATTAACATAAAATGCTTAACATAAAATTACATATAATGCAGAATATAACAATAAGATAAAATAATGAGATATTTAAAAAGAATATAAAAAGGTTAACTTGTTAAGGCAGATGGAGATTATTTGATTAGGTGAAGTGTTGTGAATATCTATTTCATTATTAATTAAGTTAAAGTTAGAGCACACATGTAAAATAGGCGAATTTAAGAGAGAATTAGATTTAGGAGAAGGATAATTGAAAAATAATCGTGAACATTAAAGGATAGTTGATTAAGAATAAGAGGACAGTCTATAGAATTATTGCAAAGTTTAAATAAGAACATAATTGTACAGATAAATCGACGTGAGGCAAGGGAAAGAATACCAAATTCTTTTAATAAAGTGTTGTGGTCAAAGCCACGTTCAGGGTAAATTTTATATGTTTTATAATAAAGATATTTCAGAAATTTTCGCTGATTCTTCTCTATCGCATCAGAATTGTTGATTTGATGAGGATACCAAATAATCGAACCAACGTACAATAGAATAGTACATGCAAAAAAGTGCATTGCTAGAAATGAATTGTTTACAATTTTTCAGTATCAAACCTAAAGATTTAGGTGCTCTATTACAAATATCAGTTATATGATCCTTGAAAAACAAACCGGAATCAAATAAAACTCCCAAATCTGAAATTTTATTACATCTATCAATGCTGGTGTTAGAAATTTTATAATCAAAATGTATTGGAACGCGCTTATGTGAAAAACTAAGAATCTTGCACTTTGATATATTTGAATGTAATTTGCTATAGATACACCAAGAGTGGAGAGACTGTAATGATAAGCAGTCATCAATAGAATTTATTTTGAGATATAGTTTGAGATAAACTGCAAATAATAAATGTGGACAGCTAATAATTTCAGATGTCATTAATAAAAATAATAAATGGTAGTGCACCAAGAATGGATCCCTGAGGAACACCTGAACTGATATTTTCAATATTGCTCAAGAATCCATTAAGATAGACAAACTGTTTACGATTATTAAGAAATTAAAAAAAAAAAAGTAAAGAATTAAGAACTAAGACAATCTTAGATAATTTAGTAAGAAGAATGTTATGATCAATTTTGTCAAAAGCTTTACTGAAGTCAGTGTAAATAACATCAACTTGTCCATTAGTATCAAGATTCTCAGCTATATATTGTTTAATACAGATTGAATTTGTTATCGTAGAACGGGCAGGCATGAATCCATGTTGATTAGTAGAATTTAAAGTTCTAACAGAAGGAATTAGTTCTCTATAAATAATTTTTTCAAATACCTAAGCAAAGTTTGATAATAATGATATCGGTCTGTAATTAGTAATATTGGACGTATCACCTTGTTTAAAAGTTGGAACTAATCGTGCAATTTTCCAACAATTTAGAAAAGTGTTTGTACGCAATGATAGATGAAATTAAAATGCAAGTGGATCAGATAGAGCAGATGAGCAATCACGTGTAAAGAAAGATGGAACACCATCGAAACCAAATATTTTGGTTTAAAACTTGCTATTGCAAGTTGCACAGTACTAGAATCAATTACATCTATATCTATCATGATTGTATCATTATGATCAAATAAAATGGGTATGTCAAGTTTAGGCAGATAAACACTAATAAAGTAAGAATTAAATGCATCAACAATAGCATCAGGAGAATCATAATATTTGTCTAGATAGCACAATCTATTGGGAATAATATTAAAAGCAGTCTTATTACGCAAAAATGAATAATATATATAAATTATATATTATTTTATATATTTAATGTAATAAATTATGATTAAAAACCTTATCATGATCCTTAGCCTTGCGTCTTTCTCTGGTTTCCCAAGCTCGCAGTCTTTCCTGATAAGCTGCCTCTTTCTTTCGTGCCTTTTTATCAGCTTCTTTCTTTTCTCGAGCTTCCTCCTCCATTTCTTTTTCACGTGCCAATTCAGCTGCAGTTTTGGGCGGTGCTTTTTTCACTTCTTCACGTTCCCTGAAGATAATTAGACCATTTTATTAAGATTAATTTGATAAAATGTAAGAAAAAAAAATTAGGGCTTTCTATTACCTTTCTCGTTCTCTCTCTCGCTCTCTTTCCCTTTCTCGTTCTCTTTCTTTTTCACGTTCTCTCTCTCTTTCGCGTTCTCTTTCTCTTTCACGTTCACGCTCTCTCTCGCGCTCTCTTTCTCTTTCGCGTTCGCGCTCCCTTTCTCGCTCTCTTTCTCTATCCCTTTCCCGATCTCTAGATCTAAAATAAAAAAAATATAAATAAAATAATCAATTTCAAATTAGGTGTTTGCTGGAATAACAAATTCGAACCTAGATTTAGACCTCCTGCGTTTGCTACGTTCCTCTTTACTGCTCTTGCTTCTGGCAGGACTAGAACTACCCTTACGTTTATCTTTCTCTCTTTCTCCTTTTTCCCTTTCTCTATCCCTTTCATCTTTTTTGCGCCGAGAAACTTCTTTTTCTTTTTGTTCTTCTTGCTTTTTCATGATTTCACGAAATTTACCAATTTCTCTTGTGATCAGATCTCTTTTGCCCTCTTCAATATCAGCTTCCTGTAGAATCTTATTTCGCTTTTCAATTTGTTCTTCTGCAAAAAGAAATACTGTCTGGATTAGGGAATGCAATACCGGTTTACCAGTAAGCCGAATTACCAGTAAACCGCCCGATTTTTCGGCGGTATTTTTACCGGTAATTACCCCAAAAATACATAATACACTAAAGTTTTAATTTCTCGGAGCAAATTTATCTTTAAATTCCATAATCGCATAAACAGCTATATCTTCAAGTGATTCTATAGGATAAACAAATGTCAAATATTATCTCAACTCGTCATTAAATTGAATACTTATTGCTTTACATATCGTGTTACAATAAATAGAATTGGACTGATAGATAATGATGTTTGTTTCATCTTATATAAAAATGTAATGGTTTTTTTAAGTGATATGTGCGTCAAAATATTTTATATCATACAGATTACCCCTGCGTAATCTTTATTTTTTTCTTACTTTATACATAATAATTATGATAGTTACTAAATATTTTTGCTTCTTATTACAATTATAAAATATTATTTTGCGAACACTTTTTGAAGTTTGAAAATACTATAGAAGCATCACATTGTTTTAAATAACAATACTCAACAGTTATAGTAACTTATTATTTATCCCGACAAAGTATCCGATCTTAAATTAATATAGAAAAATTATTTTTTTAAAATATTAGAGATAATGCTAATGTAACACATCGGAAACAGACAATACAGTTTATTATAATATTGTAATTTAATCTTTTATGAGTTTTTGGTCTTTCTTACTCATAAGTTTATTTTTGGTGAAAAGTACTCAATATACTCGATAGTGATAATGAATTAATTAAATTGGATATAATTCTGTTAAATTATTATTTAAAAAAATAAACTTATTGTTTTTATTGTTTAGTTGAATATAGTTGTAGTTGTATATACATTTTTTTATATTTGTACTAGTAACTTTCAATTTTGTTTACGTTTGTTTAAGATAATAAAAATACCGGTAATTTACTGTTATTCCGGTTTTAAAATGAAAAATTACCAAAATACCGGTATTGAAATTTTTCATCGGTATTGCATTCCCTAGTCTGCACTATGTGCACAAAATCTAAAGTGAATTTAAAACCTATGTTAAAGGTCATACCTTCCTTGATAGCATCGAAATTATTAATATCATTTTCATATTCAGAAATTGTTGCTTTGATTTTTATCATAGCAGTTTTATCTGAATCACGAGCGTTGTCATTCATATATTCTGAATCACACTCAACTTCATCTTGGGTTGGAGATGAATCATCTGGTTTCAATTTCTTTCTTTCTTCAGCTGAAAAAAATTAGATTATTATAAATTTTTTTATATATGTATATATATATATATATATATATATATATATATATATATACTAGCTGACCCGCCAAACGTTGTTTTGCTAAGTAAGGTATTTCTAAGCAATTTCCAGAGAATAAAAAAAAGAATACTTTATTTTAGGAGTGTAGGGTGTGTTGTTTGAATGGTACAGACAATGAGATATTATAAACACAATAAACCCTAAAGTCTACTTGTATAATAATGAATTATATAATTCATAATAACAATATTCATTTGTCCATACTCTGTTATTACAATCAAACTGGAAGTTTTATACATACAAAAATATGGTATAATTCAATCAAAGTCTTTACAATATAAGGAAAAGTTTTAGAATTAAAAATATAACAATTTGAAAATTTAATTAAAAGAAATTAAATTATATATATATATATATATATATATATACATATATAAATGTATTTACCTTTATATTCATCTAATACTATTTTAGTTTTTGCATCAACTTTAGCAACCAGTTTTTTCCCTCCAATCTCTAAATCATGTAGCAAACGTACTGCTCTTAAACCAGCTTCTGGACAACTGGAATGAATTTCGTAATTTAATAACCTAGACATTTTTGTCTTATTAATAAATCATTACAATACACACCTAAATTCACAAAATCCAAATGCAGAAACCCGTTTCCAAGAAACAACTGGACCACAAGCTGAAAGAATCTGCCTGATCATGGTATCAGGAGCCTTTTCTGTTATATTGCCTTTGAAAAAAAAAAATTGATGTAAATATACTATTTTAGCAAATATAAATGTAATTAAGTAGTCAATATTAATTTTTTTTATTAATAATTGGATAATTATTAATAAATTACCTAGGTGTAAGTTGAATTACACAATGAACTTAATAAATAAGAAATGAGGTTTAGATTTCTTTTACTACTGACCAACAAAGACGGTGACTGCTGGTCCATCGCTTGTACCAGTCGGTGCAGGTGCCTGTGCAGGTTGAGGAGGTGCTGATATTTGTGGAGGCGGTTTGTTGAAAGGCGGTCTCATAGGTGGAGGTCCCGGTGGACAAAATGGCCTCATTGGCATACCTCCGGGCATTACCTATAAGAGAAATTGATGTCTGTGACTAGGAAAAGATTTAATTAAAAAAAAATTGATTACAGATATGTAATATTATTTTGCTTACAGGTTATATGCATGTTATTAGTTATACATAAAGCCATACTTAAATCGACAAGAATTTAAACTTTAAATATTGTAAAAATAATGTTACATTGCTAAGTTTTGTATATTAGATACAGATTTTGCAACATCTTATTATATGCTTTCATAAATATATTTCTTTTTGCAATTGCCTAATAAACTATATGATTAATACTTTGTATTAATGAAATATATTTATGAGACAACAGACTTGGAACTAAACAGAAACTATTCTAACTACACAAAAGTTGATTCCAGATATTATAAAATGTATATATTTATTATATTTACATGAGGTGGCATCTGCATGACCGGCATGGGTGGCATCATATTTGGGGGCATATATGCCATATTCGGCCCCATTGGGGGGCGCCCCGTAAATGACATTTCAAATTTTAGGTTAACTTAGAAAATAACATTTACGTGCACATTTTAGTGTTTTTATTGAAGTCTCATCGACTTCCACAGATTAAAACACACTAATAACACCTTACTGATTTGTTGCAACTTTATTATATCTATTAAATCGATGTTTAGGGTTAAGACAAAGTACGTTGCAGATCAAGTTTTTTATATTTATATGTATTTACTGATAACATTGTTTGGAAAGAGCTTTAAAAACTGTTCGTATGACACTTTAGTGGAAATGGTATGTGAAATAAATTTGAATCAATTATTAGTAAAAATCAATTTTGGTTAAATTGAAGTAAAATTCGCTTCTTTTGACGAAACGTTGAACTAAGCCAAGTCATAGAATATCAATACGAATTATGTATAGATGGTATACATGGGCAGTTGACAGTTTTGAAACGACTTTGGAATTTAAACATTCTAAAACTGTTTATTTATAACCAGATTTTTCTAATTTATATATATATATATATATATATATATATATATATATGCATCTCCTTAAATGTGCTGAATTAAACAACACTTAAAGTCTGAAAAATCAAATTGAATTTCCTATAAGTAAAAAACTTCTCAACAATTACAGCATGTTACTTTATAATTCTTATATAAAAAATCTCAACAGAATGCATACATAGAATCAATACTAATATAACAAATTAAGCTTGATGTGAAATGATTGATTTAAATACTTCAGATGATTTAAAAGTGCGCAGTAGGATCCAAAATCAGCTCCAAAAATAACTTAAATCTAGAATCTAACAGTGTCCACGGTCAGGAACACGTTTCCTTGGTGCAGCCTTCATAATATTGTCAACTCTCAGAATCATCTCTGCAGCTTCAGCAGCTGATAGCAAAACTTGACGTTTTACAACATAGGATTCTGTGATGCCTAATGCCTTCATGCAGCCTAATTTACCCAAGTCCATATCTGTAAATCAAGATTTATATTAAATTTACAATCATATATACACATTTATATATAACATGTATTAATTACTTACTCAATCCAGTGGAGGAATCTCCTTGGCAATGGGCTGCTCTTAATTCAGACACTAATTGTGCACTATCATATCCTGCATTATCAGCAATTGTCGTGGGGAGTTGCTGCAAAGCTCTTGCAAAAGCCTCCATTGCAACAGCTTCTTTACCAGGAGTCCGAGCTGCAGCTTGCATAACAGCACAGGCCATCAGCATCTCGCTACAACCTATAAAATAATAAATATATAAACATAATGAATCCAAAGACACAAAAAGTATCTTTAATCCTCTTACCTCCTCCATAAACTGTCCTGGATTCTTTGACAGTAGCAGCAAGCACACACAAAGCATCGTGAAGAGATCTTTCAGCTTCATCAATGATTTGCTGAGTAGCACCACGAATAACTACAGTACAAGCTTCTCCCAATGGAACACCACTGAACCGGAGTAAACTGTCTTCACCAATCATAACCTGAAAAATAATTACAAATTGAAAATGGATCATTAAATTATTATATGAATTCTTATTCCTTTATACCTGTTCAATAAGTTTGCATGTACCCAATTTAACAAGCCCAGGCTGGTCAAAAGTAGATACAATTTCACCACCGGTAACAAGAGCCAATCTTTCAATGCCATCAAAATCAGCATGCTCAATAGCCATAACTCCGGCATCAGCAAACAATTGCTCAGGATAATTGTAGATCAATTGTCTATTGATGAACACATTTGCATTATGTTTAAGAATCTTCTCCACTTTGTTTTTCATTTTTTCCTTTTCTGCCATTTCCAAATCTGCAATCTTGGCCATTGAATCTACTTTAATTGCAGACCCGAATACTTTTATTTTATCTGTGTCCATAGGAGTATTGGCAATGAGGATTTTTGCATTTTCAATGCGTTTGGGTTGATGTTGACCCACCTAAAATAATAAAAAAAATATTATAAAGTCAACAGAATTTTTTTTTAATACAAATACAAACCTTTTTGTCCAACAAAAATCCTTCATCTAAAAATGAGTCTTCTAAACAACCTCCCTTTTTCTTAATTATTTGAATAGCAGCTAAATCACCAGAGCCTTTAAGACGTAATATTGCATCTACAGCCAGTTTTGAAAAGTACCTAAAAATATCATGCATCATCAATAACATTACATTCATTTATTACCATCATTTATTTCTAAATAATTACTCCTTATGCTGGCACAAGATCTTTGAGCTCAAAGTTGTGCGGGCAATATTTAACAGATCTTCTTTGAACAAAGCTTCATTTGTAGAATTATCTGAAGCAGCATCTTCTAAAGCTTTGCGGGCTACTTCTACAGCACTACGCCATCCAGAGATGATAATTTGGGGATGAATTTTCTGTTCAATGAGTTTTTCAGCTTCACGAAGCAGTTCAGATGCTAAAAATAAAAATATGATAATACGGCAATCCAAAATAATATATTTTATGTTATGTATTACCAAGTACTGTAACTGAGGTAGTGCCATCACCCACTTCATTATCTTGTACCCTAGACATATCAACTAAGATTTTGGCGGCAGGATTATCAACTCCTACAGCTTTAAGAATAGTGGCCCCATCATTAGTGACTTCAACCTAAATATAAATGAAATATGATTGATATCTATGTACATTTATTATTTGAACTATAACTACTATATAACTTACTTGTCCTGAATTCCTTCCATGAGCAACTAGTATTTTATCCATACCCTTAGGTCCCAAGGTACTCTTAACCAAGTCACCGATTGCAATTGCTCCAATAAAACTGGATAAGCGAGCAATTTCTGCTTTTTCTTCAGCAGCCTCATTTTTCAAGATTCTCACAGGATTAAGGGATACCTAAGATATAATACTCATTGTCACTCGTTTTGCACAACATTTTGGTTAGGATAAATTGTGAACACAAAAACTGTCGGTGTGACATTAATTAGTGTATTATAGTATCGGTTTCACTTGACAAAGCTTGAAAAATGTGTTCAATGTAAACAATTTATTGTAATAATCTGTAAATTACGCAAAAACTCGACATGTGCAAGATCTATCATGCGATTTTTTGGGAGGTTGCTGTCTTCCAGAATGATCTAAATATATTTTAGTATCACATGGTTATGTGCACCGCGAAACATATTATTGAAAGTTTTATTGGTTTCACTAAAATACTGTAAATAAACTTACCATTTTGCTTTCTAAATTGATATTCTAGAACATTTAATTGAAACAAAATGCTTTTCTACACCGCACTCGTGAATACAACAAGATGAAGTAAGTTGGTTTATAAATTTTCAGTGCAGCCAACGTTGATTAACTCTGGAAAAAATTGCGCAAAGGTCATTGGTTAAATATTCAAACTGGATAAAATAAAAGTTTAAAACATTTGTATTTGAATATATACCAAATTTATACAAAATAAATTTTTAATACAAATATATTTAATATAATAAATCAATTATTTATGGAATAAAAGACGTTTAAATCATTCTTTTTATAATTTTTGGTTTCCTGCTCTTATCCCACCTATCTTATTTTCTCTACGATTCTCCTTAAATGTCATTTGTCATAATTGAACACGCCTTGTTATCATAAAATGTCAAAATAATGACAAAATTATCAAAAATAAGATAATATCAAATGTAAATATATAATATAAAATTTTATACAAACTACTTAAGATAAGAAATATAGTGTGATGTAGAATGATATTAAAGATGGATACTGGATATTCAAATGATGATTCTGAAACTTGGGAGGATTTCTTTGGTAATTTTTTGTAAATATTTAATTTCCCAGATAAACATTGATTAATTGTTTTAAAATAGTAAGATTGCCCTAGGATCGTAAAAAGCAACGAAAAAGATCTTAGCAGCTGGTAAATGAGAGTAAGTCCTTCAGATAAAAGCCCTTCACCTTGTGCTTGATTTGGTTGCTGCTTTAGTTATGTGTTGCTTTTAATTAATTAGTTCTCGTTGTGTTTTTGGTTGATACGTTTTACTTATTATGTTTTATTTATTATATACCTGTCAAATAAATGCATTGTATTTATTGTCATATACACATACATATTTAAATATAAAAATACTAATTAAATTTTATTAAAATAGGTAGTTCTGTAGAAATAAAAGGATCCATATTAAAATTGTGCAACATACCTACACCTGCAAGAAAACCATTCAAGAATCTTAATGTTTTATCACCAAATGTTCAAAGAATTTTGGCACACTCCGATTGCATATCAGACCCAGTAAATCAATATTTACTTACATTATACATATTAAATATATTATATGTTAATTATCACTTACTTACAGCCATCACCGACAGAAAATCAATCACAATTTATGATAAAAAGTAAGTTACCTGTAAGAAAAGCTAAAAGTCATCACAACTTTCCTTTGTCCGGTGTTGTAAGTAAAATATCACAAAGCAGTAATGATTTACAAATACACACAGAATCACATACAGATAATTTAGAAGATACAACTAGTGGTAATATAACTTACACATATATTGTATTACATGTAATAATTTTTCTTAACCTGTAATTTTTTCTGATTTTGTAGTTAAAAGTCATTTATTTACATTACATCAAAATATGGCTGACAATGATATGGAAAGCATTTCTGAGACAACATCAGTAGCTGATATCAGTTTAACATCGACAATATCAGATTGTAGTAACAGTCAGAACAATTCACCCATTTGCAGGTACATCAAAATTTATTTATACATAAATAAAACAATTAGTTGAGTTTATAAGGTATTTATTTTTCAGACAAGAGTCAAATCCAACAGGCTTACGCTTTGTTAGACCTTTATCAACTTGTTCTACTGATTCAAGCAGTAGTAGTACTAGTACAAACAATAATCGAGGCGGTTCACAATATTTGGCTTCTATAGAAAGTTTAGCTGATCACAGTGATCAAGATCGAATGTGTAATAATAAATAAATATATATAAATAAATTGTAGAAATTAATGAGCATAAATTTAATTGCAGATGAAAATCGATCAACTCTTTCTGTTGGTGAAAGAGTTTGTTTAGAAGTTATTAATACAGAAGAAACTTATGTAGGTGATCTGAAGCAAGTTATTGAGGTAATAATATTTATATTTGTATATATATATATATATATATATATATATAATTAATTAATTTTTATAATTTTAGGGCTATTTGAATTCATGGAAAGAACAGTCATTATTAGATACTGAAAAGTTAGATACTTTATTTTGTAACATACTTGAAATATATAAATTCAACAGGTATGTACAAATATTAATTAAAACTCCATAATAAAATTTTAATATATGTAATTTTTTTGCAGTGACTTGTTATTGAAATTAAAAATGACTGAAAACGATCCTGTTAAAATAGCAAAATGTTTTATAGATAGCAATGATGGTTTTGAAGTATATACCAAATACTGGTAAGATAATACATGATAAATATTATATGATATGAAATGCAATATATTTTTTATTTTCAGCACAAATTATCCGCAAGCCATAGCGTTATTAACAGAGTTACTCCAATCTATGGATACTGCAAGTTTACTAAGAAATACCCAAAGTTCTTTAGGTCACAATTTGCCTTTGGGATCTTTTTTGTTAAAACCTGTGCAAAGGATTATGAAATATCACTTACTTTTGCAGGTAAACTATAAGAATTTCAAATTTTATCACAGGACTTTTATATAAATATTTTATTTTTCAGAATTTGTACAAACATTATGAAAATAATCACATAGAAAAGGCTTCTAAACTTATGACTGATGTTGCACATCACATTGATGAAGTTAAAAGGCATTTAGAACAACAATCACGAGTTCAAGTGAGTGAAAAATTACAAATAATAAAATCAAAATATAAATTTATTGACCACTGTATTTTTTTTAAGGAGTTAGAAGGTAGTTTAGACGGCTGGCTGGGACCAAGTCTGACTGTTTTGGGCGAATTATGTCTTGAAGGCACTTTGCAAGAACGAAATCACAAGAGTCGGCAAGTGTTTTTATTTGAAAAGATGTTACTTATCACTAAACGTAAAGAGGATGGTAGATTAGCATACAAAAGTCATATCATGGTGAGTACACAAATATTCACATGATATATATATATATATATATATATATATATAATTTTATGTTTATAAATATATTATTTTTAGTGTTCTAATCTGATGTTAGTAGAAGTAATTCAAGGTGAACCGACAAGTTTTCATGTGATACCATACGATAATCCAAGGAACCAAATCACTTTACAAGTATGTATGATGTTAATTAACTTTCCATAGGGTAGTTATACTAATGGGCCGAAAATAAAAAATGAAAATGTTTGCATATCTCGACGTTTTGAAGGTTTCTTAACATTTTGGCATACTTCAGAAAAAATGGATGTGTGTGCGTGTGTGTGTTTTGTATGCCGCATTTTTCGTCCACGTTTTCGGGCACACGGATCAACCGATTCAAATGGTTTAAAAAACATTCGATCCCTATTGATAAGGAGATGTGCTAATTAGTTTTTGGCAAAGGCAGATTTAGCGGTTACGGAGATATGGAGCAAAGAATGCAGAAAATAGAAACCGTGTTTTGAAAGAACGGATCATCCGATTTGTATGATCCAAAAAACATTCAGTTCGTAATGACGGGGAAAAGTGGTTATTAGTTTTTGGTAAACGTAGGCCCAGCGGTTTCGGAGATACAACCCTAAATAGCAGTTTTTGAGAGAACTAAGCGTCCGATTTAAATGATTGAAAGAACTTTCTGCTTGTATCAACAAAATAATTGCTTTTGGAAAAAAACTGTTTCTAATTTTTTTTTTTCAAAAAATATTTTTGTAATTTTGGATCAAAAATTCAAAAAATTACACTGACTAAGTACAGTCTAAGCGCCACTCTGGTGCAAATGTTTACCCAAGTGCGTTTAGACTGTTTATGTATTGGAGCAATTTTCCAATTTTGTGAAAACTGTTGAAAAATGTGAAAATGCCGTCAATCTAAGCACAGTATGAGTGAAAATGTCGCACAGAATTATTTGCAAATGCGTTTAGACTGTGGCTATATGGGAGCACTTTTTCAATTTTGTTGGCAACTATTTTTTTTTGAAATTGAATTCGAAATGAAATGACGATTGTTAATGTTCTGGAGATAAATTGATTTATGATTTATGATTTACATTTGATTTGCTCACATATAACAAGAAAATGCAAAAATAATGAAAGTTACAGTATTTGTAATAATATATTTGAAAACGTTTAAAATTTCTCGAATATTTCATTACGGTACGGGAAGTTCCAGCAATTTGCATTAAGGCACGATGCCATACACTACTAGTTCATAATTAAACTAGTGGCAAATTTCCTTGCAATTTTCATTTTCGATTTGTTTGCAATTACTATAACTAAACCTACGGCTTAAATAAATATATCAATTACCCTTTTTGTAGGCACGTTCGGTACAACAAAAGAAACAATGGGGCCTACAATTAAAACGCTTGATGTTGGAACAATTTAATGGGAAGATTCCCACAAGGGCAAAAGACTTGGTATTGGGTATCGATGCTGAAGAAAGCTTGGGTAAGTGTTTGCTAAAACGTAATTCAAATAATACCTTCGTGTAAATTTAAAATAAAAATTATTACCTTGTTTTAGTTGCTTTGCCCGGTGTCAAACCCGATTCGACTCCTGATTATTTACAAAGAAGACACGAAAGACGCCGTACCGAAATGTCTATGCGTCGTTTGAACAAAAACAGGAAATTTATTATACCGACGAACCTGAGCAACGATCAACCTGTAGCATCACCTGAGGGTAAACCTGGTGAGAAAAGGTACAGTAGTTGGTATTTGGAAGAAGACGGTAGCAAAGATTCTTCTAACATGGATAAAAAGTGTTATTCTAACGAATACGTTAATATGGATTATGAGAGTAAATTGAAACCTGATACTGCACAGAAGCCGGAGGCTGCAAGGTGTAGATCAGAACCAGGTATACCTTCGGAATTTTATGAAACAACAATTACGGATTCTGTTCCTAGGATTCCCAGGCCGCCTATAAAGTCGTTTGAGATCAAACAGTACAACACAAAGACTTTGCCCAAGAAAATAACGAAAATTAAACGTTCGCGGACTAAAAGTATAAAAAGCAATCAAGGTTCTAAGTTTTACACAGACCTTGATGGGGGTACGTGTAATGATCTGCACATCACAGAATCGACCGATGAAAGTCGGAATTCTAAAAATTTAGACGAAGGTAGTTATATAGTGTCTTCCAATGTATATTCTAACAACGACGACGAGGACCACATTTACGAAACCTTAAAAACAAATTGCGATGAGGATGAAAGTGAGTATGTGGTACTCGACGAATTAAAAACGGAGATCGAAAAAAGTAAAAATGATTTCAAACGGGTCACTACAGAATTGCAGGAGTTGTATTTAGAAAAACTGCAACAACCTACTGACGTCGAAGAACCACCTTCAGTTAGTGAAAGAAACTCATTGGTTAAAAATAAAGAAGTAGCAAATAACTCCAAGAGTCTTTTACTACGCATAGGCGAACGCTTCGCAAATTTAGACTACGCCGATCCAACAATATTATTCCAAAAATCAAAAACTACACAAAATTGCGATTCATCTACTCAACTATCTTCTCCTAGTCATGTTGCACAAAGCTGTGCAATAAACAATGATTTTTATGAAAAATCTGTAGAGTACTCGCTAGAAAGCGATTTCTTTCGCGATAGCGCGATTTATAGCGATGATAATAATCCTTATAACAAAACTGATGATGTTGATGCAAAATCTGATTCTTTGAATAGTAATGATTCACCGGTGAATAATAGTGAATCGCCTGTGAATAATAGTGAATCGCCTGTGAATAACGATTGTGATTCGCCGAGTAAAGGTAAGTTTTCGGACGGGTGGGTTAAGCAGGTTGTTGGGAAATTTCAGTAGAGTAAAATGTAATAGTCAGTTGTAAACAGAACGTTTTAAATTTAATTTAAATTAGTTTGTTGATATTGAATATTTTTGATAAATATTTATTTTTGTTCTAGAACTCGTAGATGTTTTAGAAATTTTAATTCAATATACATCTATACCTCATTTTCCACGCTACTCGTTTTACACGTTTTTGATCTTACGCGGCTTCTGAAAATAACTTTTTTTTCAAACTAAGTTTATTAATTTTGCATTTACACGAAATTATAAACACTAAACTATATGTTGCTTATAGTTACAACAGAATTCTCATGGTTTTTCTGTCAAAATACAACACTTCAAAATGTATATTACAGTTACGAATGCTTAATAATCTATGTCTGTGATGGTAATATGTAGATGAGGCGACAAATCTCCGTTTTATGACCTAAACTATTTTTTTGTGTGCATAAGCTAGTTTGAAATATCAAAACAAAAAGCATCATTTGTTTTTAATTTTTGCTTATATAAAATTGATAGCGTAAATTTATTCAATGTGAACAAATAACAGAATCATTTTTTACAAAATATTTAATTTATAATTTTTTTTAATTCTATGAGTCTATGTAGATAACACGGAAAATCCCCGTTTCATGACCAAAACTGACTTTTTTGTGTGCATAAGCTAGTTTGTTTGAAATACCAAAACAAAGAGCATAATTTGTTTTTAATTAGTGTTTATATATAATTGATAGCGTAAATTTATTCAAGATCAACAAATAAAAGAATAATTTTTTACAAAATATTTAATTTATAAAAAAATTTAATTCCATGAGTCTATAATGGCAATATGTAGATAAGACGTGAAATCCCCGTTTCATGACCAAAACTAAATTTTTTGTGTGCAAAAGCTAGTTTGTTTGAAATACCAAAACAAAGAGCATAAATTGTTTTTAATTAGTGTTTATATATAATTGATTGCGCAAATTTATTCAAGGTGAATAACAGAATCATTTTTTATAAAACTTTAAATTATAAAAATAATCATAGTTTGATGAAAACAAATCGAAAAAAACTATCGAGTAAAAGAAATTTTATATCTGTAAAAAACCAATTTTAATTTTTATCTACAGAAAATGCAACACTTAATATTTTTTTTAAATCTGTTTTATATAGATAAATTAATTTTTTTATAATTGATTGAATATTGATATTAATTGTATTAATAATGATTAATACGAATATATCATTATTAAATGGTCTTTTTCATAGTGATTTTCGTTTAGCACGGTTTTTTCATATAAAAGTGAATTTTTCGAGTTTTTTCTGGAACATATACAAAAACACTTGTAAACCGGGGGATAGGTGTAATTTGTTAAAAATTTATTTATATTGAATATTTTTGATAAATATTTATTTTTGTTCTAGAACTCGTAGATGTTGTATGCTTTAAGAATTTTAATTCAATATATTTTTATTACTCTTTAAGTCAGAAATTCACAAAAATAAATTTCTCCATATAAAGATACACACACACACACACACATATATATATATATATATATATATATATATATATATATATACCATTTTTTATGAAGTGTTTTAAAGAATTTTTATCAAATTAAATTATTAGTCATTGTTTTAAATATCAATATATCATAAAAATTATCATGTTATAAACTAGGACTTCTAAATGATGTAATTTTAATAGTAATGAAAATCATCCGACTTATATCAATAAAAACGATTTGTTTTAAATCATAAGTATTAAAAAAAAAATATGAGTAAATTTTATTTAAGATATATCATTGTGAAAAAAATAAATAGTCGTAGACATATCGCGTATTATAGTATATAAAATTATTGTGAACATGGATGGGCAATCTTTAGTTTTTTATATTTATCAAGGACCAATTATTACAAAAAATGATTTTATTTTGAAAAATTATTATACGTTTTTTACATACTAATTATTTAATTGTTCATTAAACAAAGATTGTCCAAACTTGCAAAACTAAATAAATTTAGATAGTTAAATAAATAATCTTACGACTAGTTCATATCAAATTCATAGATGCCTAGCCATGTATTTCTAAAAAACCGACCGTACTGAATTTTTTTATTAGATTGTAATTTAGGTAAGGATTTATATATATATATATATATATATATATATATATAAAGTTTGATGAAAAGGCTGTTCTTTTTATATATGTGTACTAATTATAATCGAACATCATAAAGTATATTTTACTACATTATAGTAATTGCAAAAAAATTTAAATGACTATGTTTAGATATCTTTGTTTCAGTATGAATGTGTGTGTATGGGTATGTATGTGCGGATACAATATTTCATCGAGAGCACATGTAAAATTTTATAAATATTTGATATATTTATGTTGTTAATTATAGAGCATCTCTAATATAATGTTAATATTACACAAATTGTGAATTTATTATGATTATGATGAAACAAATTTAGGTAAAATTCACGGACTCTTTTTTTTTCAATTTAATTTTTTTTAAATTAATAAATATATTTATCCCAGTTAATTATCTACTTAGTTATAAAAGTCAATAGTATTTTATTAAATTAATTTTATTTTAGTTTTTATTCTCAAGGTGCTATGAGTACTTTATGATGTTTGAATACAAAAATACGTGTCAATATTTTTAGAGTTAATAAATAAATTATATAGTTAATTAATTATTAAAATTTTTATAGTTAATTAATTATATATGTGATCATACTGCCAATGTCTGTTTTCGTATAATATAATAATACTTTTTAATAAATGTTTTCATATGTAATGTTTAGATTTATATACGAAATATATACAAATATATACAAGTTTTATCTAAATAAATATAGAGAATGTAATGAGCAAATTGATTGGTTTTATTTTGTAATTGGTAAAAGAATTTCAGGGAAAAGATCAGATATATATATATATATATATATATATATATACTTATAGTCCTAAATAAAACAAACGAAATAAAATTATCTATTATTAATGTTTCAATTTTTTATTATCTATATTCATAGCTCATTTTTTTTCAACTACAGCATTTTCACTTCAAAGTAAATAAGCACATAATTCATTTACATATCTCTCGTTTTTTATTTCACTAATCAAATATAATTTATTTATTAGGTTCTTGTCTATATTGAATTTATTAATTAATTCTTTAACATTCTTGTATATAAATAAATTTACGCATATTATTATTATTATTATTAAATTTAATTTTATGCGTACACGAATGCACGCATGGGTTGCTTTTTACAAAACATTTTTATACTTAGATTATTATTATTAATTATTAATTATATATGTGATCATACTGCCAATGTCTGTTTTCGTATAATATAATAATACTTTTTAATAAATGTTTTCATATGTAATGTTTAGATTTATATACGATATATACAAATTTATATACAAGTTTTATCTAAATAAATAGAGATTGTAATGAGCAAATTGATTGGTTTTATTTTGTAATTGGTGAAGGAATTTCAGGGAAAAAATCATTTATATATATATATATATATATATATATATATATACTTGTAGTCCTAATTAAAACAAATGAAATAAAATTAACCATTATTAATCTTTCAATTTTTTATTATCTATATTCATAGCTCATTTCTTTTCTACACAGCATTTTCACTTCAAAGTAATAAGCACATAATTCATTTACATATCTCTCGTTTTTTATTTCACTAATCAAATATAATTTATTTATTAGGTTCTTGTCTATATTGAATTTATTAATTAATTCTTTAACATTCTTGTATATAAATAAATTTACGCATATTATTATTATTATTATTAAATTTAATTTTATGCGTACACGAATGCACGCATGGTTGCTTTTTACAAAACATTTTTATACTTAGATTATTATTATTATTATTAATTATATATGTGATCATACTGCCAATGTCTGTTTTCGTATAATATAATAATACTTTTTAATAAATGTTTTCATATGTAATGTTTAGATTTATATACGATATATACAAATTTATATACAAGTTTTATCTAAATAAATAGAGATTGTAATGAGCAAATTGATTGGTTTTATTTTGTAATTGGTGAAGGAATTTCAGGGAAAAAATCATTTATATATATATATATATATATATATATATATATATACTTGTAGTCCTAATTAAAACAAATGAAATAAAATTAACCATTATTAATCTTTCAATTTTTTATTATCTATATTCATAGCTCATTTCTTTTCTACAGCATTTTCACTTCAAAGTAAATAAGCACATAATTCATTTACATATCTCTCGTTTTTTATTTCACTAATCAAATATAATTTATTTATTAGGTTCTTGTCTATATTGAATTTATTAATTAATTCTTTAATATTCTTGTATATAAATAAATTTACGCATATTATTATTATTATTATTAAATTTAATTTTATGCGTACACGAATGCACGCATGGGTTGCTTTTTACAAAACATTTTTATAATTAGATAATATAATTTTTAATTTTTGAAACAATACTATATAGTATTTAGTACATACTGCTATTTTTAACCAAAAATTCGAGTGAACTTAAATAAATGGAACATTTATTATTTATTTTAATGGAATTGGAATAAATCATTTATATATAAATACATATATATATATATATATATATATATATATAAATAAATACATACATATTTTCATAGCATTTTAAATATATGCATTGGGGAGTTAGGGGCTTGTTGTAATAAAAAAATAATTCTACAACTATTGTTTATTATTTCAAAATTAAACATTTTTTAGAAAAATGTGCGGTTTACAACTTTTCCGACGTTGTAATATAAAAAAACGACAATAATACCTCCAATAATTTATTATTTATGGTTATTTAAAAAAAGTAACGTGTTTCTAAAGTAAGTAGTTTTTCTCATAAATCAACTCTCAACATCTTCTGCATTTGTATATAATTCTTGCATGTTTCAAATAACCCCAGGTACGATTTTTTAACATTTATCAAGATAACAATTTAAACTTAAATTTATAGTAATCACAAAAATTGTAACATATTTTCAAATCAAAGATTAATAAACTTAAAATGAAATAAGATATTTTTAAGTGAATTTTAAATTGAAAAATATAATAAAATTAATATAAAAAATGGTTTTTATATTTACAGGAAATTTTATTTAATTTTTAAGTAACATCAAAGATACCTACACGTTTATTTTGTGATTTGAAAACGTAACAAAAACGAAACATTGTTACTTTAAGGTAACGTCTGTGCCTTCTAGGTTACGTAATCGTTTTAATTACGTTTTGTGTGGTAAAAGTCGATAAAATAATGCCGCAAAAAAATTTAAATGGTATAATTTTATCAAAAATGACGCACCTGCACACTTCTGTTTACTGCATCGGGTTGCATAATAACGAAATTGTAGCGTTTTAGCACAATTTGAAAAAAAATGATTAAGTAAAAATGTGCAAACCAAATCCAGAAAATACAAAATAACAAATTTGAATAACACTTTTAAAAATGAAAATGGTTAATTAGATGTTTTAAAAATATTATTTTAAAATGCAGAAACTCTTAAAAAATGCGTTGGAAATTGTTGTAATTAGTTTTCGTAATCGTTTCAATCACGTTTTGTGGTTTACTTGGTAAAATAAATAAAATAATGCTGCAAAAAAAATTATGACGGTATATTTTTATCAAAAATGAAAAAAAGCTATACTGTTACGTAACAGTCTAGGCGATACTGTTACGTAACAGTCTAGTTTGAAAAAGCGATACTGTTACGTAACAGTCTAGGTTGAAATGCAAACGTCTGTGTGCCTTCTAAGTTACGTAATCGTTTTAAATACGTTTTATGATTTACTGGGTAAAAGTCGATGAAATTATGCCGCAAAAAAAATTATGTCGATATAATTTTGTCAAAAATGACGCACCTGCACACTTCTGTTTACTACGTCGACCAGCAGTACAATATTATATGCAGATGACAAAAACATATCTTAGTAACAAGCCCCTAGCTCCCTCACATGCACATATTCATGAATCAAATATAATTGTAATATAATTATATAAATATAATTATATTTATAATAAATACTTTGTTTATAAATTCCTAATTCTAAAGTCTTTTTTGTCGTGTGTTTTTTTCTTTAATTAAATCTTCCTTTACTATTACGTATTGCGCACACATTTTACTTTACTATAACATTATCTAGAGAGGTCTCTCACTTAAAAATATTATTCACTTCGTAGAATTTCGTATGCTAAAAATTTTATCACTTGTTCGTATATAGGTATTATTTATATATTTACATTTTTTTTTGTTTTTGGAAATTTAGTGCAGTTTAGAAACGTAAAGTTTCTACTATTCGGGACGCAAGGACCTCAGCGTGTGCAGTGACGGATCTAATTCGGTTAGGCGGCTCGGGGACTGGTCTCGGGGCCACTTGTTTGCTAAAAAAAATAATAATACAGTAATATGATGGAAATAGTGATGAATAAAGGTATTTGTAATTTTTTTGTTTATTAAAGTTGTACTTTTGATTGTGCGTTAAAAATATTTCAGGGAGTCTCGAAATGTTCTGGATAGTGTGAAAATGTTCTGAGTAGTCTGAAAATGCTCTATAATGTTCTGAATAGTTTGAAAATGTTGTAGATATCTTGGAGATATCCTAGATAAATCTGAAAATGTTTTTTTCAGATATATTCTAAATACTCTGCAAATGTTTTTTTTGTATAGTCTTAAAATTTTCTAGATGTTCTAGATAGTCTAAAAATTTTCTAGATGTTCTAGATAGTTGCAAAATATTTTAGGGAGTTTGGATACATTCTAGATACTCTGAAAATGTTTTTTTTCTGAATAGTGTAAAAATGTTTTTAATAGTAAAATATTATCTGAAAATATTTCGGATTATCTGAAGAAGTTCTAGGTGTTCAAATTGTTCTAGATAGTATTAAAATGTTCTAGGTATATATATATATATATATATATATATATATATATTCTAGATAATCTGAAAATACGTTAGATATTCTGAAATTGTTTTTAGGTACTTCTAGTTCTAGGCTATGTGAAAATGTTTTAAATAATTTTGTGGTCAGTCTAAAAATATTCTGAATAGTCAGAAAATGTTCTAGATAATCCATTTTTTGCTGAATAGTCTGAAAATGTTTTAGATAATTTTCTGGATAGTCTAAAAATATTTTGGATAGTCAGAAAATGTTCTAGATAATCTAATTTTTTACTGAATAGTCTGAAAATATTTTATATAATTTTCGGGATAGTCTAAACATATTCTGGATAGTCCGAAATTATTTTGCTGTAGATAGTGCTCTGGAAATTGTCCTGAAAATGTTTTGGATAGTCTAAAAATATTTGAAAATTTTATTTATGTATTACGAAAATGTTCGTTAAATAATTTTAAAAAGTCCTGATAGTCTGAGAATGTTCTAGATAGTCTGAAATTAGTTTTAATACTCTTAAATTATTCTTAATAATCTGAAAATTGTTCACATCGTCTGTATATACTCTAGATAGTCTGCAAATATTTTAGATAAATGTTCTGGACTTTCAGAAAATATTGCTAAAAATGCAGCATAAAATAAAAATGTTGCAAATCATCTGAAAAAGTTGCAAATATCCTGAAATTTCCTTCAAATCGCCGGAAAATTGTTTTTTTAATTAGCTGAAAGTTGCAAAAAGTCAAAAAATGTTGCAAATTGTATATAAATCGTCTAAAAATGTTGTAAATGTTATAAAAGATTTTTCAATTAGTGTGAAAATGTCTCAAAAAGTCTGAAAATTGTAGCATATTATTGTAAATCGTCTGTGAATTGAATGTATTATTGATGGATTCTAAATTTTACAAATACCTTTACTCATTTATATATATATATATATATATATATATATATTAATAAAGTAATTTAATACAATAATAAATTCAATAATACATACCTTTATAATATAAATCTTTATACATTGTCGGACAATTCGTCTGAGGCAGCGTGAAAAAACATCATAAACATTATAAAAACTATTAACAATACTATAAAAAAACACCAATACACTATATACAGGGAATAAGAAGCGACAAATAAACAACGAAATAGATAATAAACTGTGCAATAAACTATATTGGCAAATTATTCTGCCCCAAATAAAAATTTCTATATCGCATTCATAAATTATAAAAAATTAAATAAAATTTGCACAATTTCAATTCATACACCAATTTCTGCGTCCATAGTTTATACGAAAAAAATCATAAATCATTTTATTATTAAAAATAAAAATTAACATTAATAATTACTGATATATAATTGTAAATTCCTACCTGTTGATTCCCAAAATCAATATTTGTTCTAACTGTCCTGTGATGTAAGGGTTGAAGAGGTCTTGCATTATTTCCTAATGGAGCTTTCGGCGTTTCTTCTGAACCTTGCATTAATCTTCTTAAGGCATATAGCTGTAATAAACCAAAAATTATCATTTTACACATATTTGCATATTTTCAAATATTTAATAACATGTATTAATAGATATTTCCATAACATGTAGTAATAAAGCGTAGCGTATTAAAAATGATATTCGTCTGATTTATATATCCAAATTTAATTTTCTATTTTTTATTTACCTCTTGCTTTGTCATATAAATAGGTTTATTTAGAATAATCCAGACTGTAGTTTCCCAACAACCAGGATGTGTCGTAGAGCCTTCGTAGGTCATGAAATGCTGGGTGTCCGGCAACAAAGCCCTTAACGACAAGTGCCGGATTGGTGTGGAATCACCTTTAAATAATAACAAAAAAATATTTTTTAAATTTAAATACGTAATAAACTACATCATTTCATAGTTGTCTACGACTTTATTGACTTATAGAACATATATAAAAAAAAATATCCGTAATAATATAACTTATATACAACCCAACATATAGATATATACTCATTAAACCCTTTTGTAAGATATTGTTTATTTTTTACCTTTTCATTTTTAATTTCATTAACAATATAAAAAAAAAAGAGTGCGCGTAAGGATCACACGCGATTGAAGTAAAACTTTTAATATTGTATGAGTAGGCAATTAAGATAAAAATAAAAAAACATCATATTTGAATTTTAAAAATCATCTTTTAATAATCATATAACATCAATAATAATAAGATCTCCTGAGCATCGGCACAGCTGTCCTACTGATATTAAGAGTTTGAATATGATGTGAAGCTTTCTTCCTAATTTTGTTACCTATCTTACCGGGAAATTCAAACCATAAACGTAGAAGTTCATCATTATCGCCACGTTCTATGTACACTAATTTTCCCACACAACCATTAGCTAAGCCATCACTTACATCAATATTAGTTGTTATTATGTAAAATTTATTCAGAACTAAAATTATTTCATACAGCAAAGCCCCGGTATCAATAACCGATTTTTGTGAAACTGCTGACGAATGTATGATTGTTGATCTGTCGCATGGCAACCTACATAAATATCCGTGGCAGTAGATATTATTTTGTCTTCAACGAGATTCAATATAAATTTATTATATTCCATGGCACATTTATTCTCTAAGAAAAAGTCTTATTCCATGACGACATAATACAGGAGCAACCTCTTCTTTTGTAAAAAAACGTGATTCAATTAATGCAAGTTCATATAGGGTTTAGCGCTCGACTTACGCATGACATGACGCGATATGAGTGGATACTCGCGACATCAGCGCTTACGGCGTCGTAGTGTTCAACTACACGTTGGCATTTTCGTTGCATTTGTACGGATTTACACCCGTGTCGCGCCTAAAAATTTTTACACCCATATCGCGCCTAAAGAAGTTTTACTTCAAAAACTTAAACACCATAATATTAGGTTGTCAAATATCTCCCTTCCGCTTTTTTGCTCTTGGTTTATAATACAAAAAGGCGGAAGGGAGATATTTGACAACCTATTATTTTGTGCAATTAATTTTATTACCAAAGTCATATTATTTAACCAAAGTAATATTTTATGTTACTTAATTATCATAGTTTTTTATAAAGTCTACGTATATGTATGTGTATGTATTTATGTACTTATATGTGAATGTACATATATGTGTAATGTATGTATATGTATGCGTATTATATGAGTATCAATGTATGTATATTTGTATGTAAGTAGATGTGTATGTATATATGTATGTATGTGTATATATATATATATATATATAAATATACAAGGTATAAATTAGCATACTATATTATAAAACTGTATAAAGCCGATTGGCGTATAAATAAATAAATAAATAAATATGTATAGCTAATTGAAATACATACATATATTTCTAAACAGATGTTTGCTTTCATATTTTTATTTTTTCAAATTTTTTTTAATAATGATCTAAAATTTTTCAATGTCCCATTTAAAACCGGTACCTAAATTTACGTTTAACCTAAAATACCGCTTCGTTTTAGGTTGGCTGAAAGATGCCCGTACCAGTTTGTTATGGGACATATATAAAAAAATTCAAATTTTAATATTCCAAAACTTTTATATCGGAGCATATATAGCTGTTGGCAAGAAATCGTAGCAAGTTTTATCTAGTTTTTCCCTATCTAACTGAAAAGGGGTGCTTTCATATGATATTTGTGAATGAATTGACAAAAACCAAAAAAAATGTCCCGAATTTTCTATTAAATGCTAAAGAAAATAAAAGATCGAATTCTAAGTTGTTTTATTCCAAAATTTTATATCGGGGTGTATAAAATTGTAATTAATTGTCAATTATGTGACAGTTGCAAATATGAAATAAAATACAGTGAAATGTGTCAGTGTTCAAAATAATACAAATCAGGGCATTTTTTTTCAATAATTGACACACAATAATTTGCACAAAAATTTGAAATTTGATCTAATAATCTATAATATATTTCTTCTTTAATACTTTTATCTATCCATGTATATATAAAAAATGTTGTTCACTCTATATGATTTAATTAATATAGAACTATTAAATATTTTTAATTCTCTGCAATATTTGTGATCTTGTTTCCACTTTTAAAACATCAGGTTCATGAAATTATAAAATAGTATAATTTCCAATTATATTCAGTAATTATAATAATCATTTGGACAGACATTAATTATGTTTTTATTTTTGGTGTTTCTTTGGCAAATCGGCTCAATGTTGGTGAACATTTTAATATATGTGTTTGTCTTTTCAACAAAGCGTTTTTTAATTAAAAATACATCAAATTGTACTATATTATGTAATAACATACTTATATCTGTAAAAAAGTAAAAATTTGTCCAAAAACTTATCTCTGCATTGATTTGCTGCTGCATCTCTTATTTTATATTTATAATGCAAATCTTTTTAAAAAATATTGATCCTTAAGAATAAATTGACAAACTTCGAAATATTAAAAATATTAAATATCATATAGCTGTTGGCATGGAATTGTAGCAAATTTTATCTAGTTTCTCCCTATCTAACTGAAAAAGGGTGCTTTCATATGATATTTGTGAGTAATTTGATTGAAAACCAAAAAAATGTCCCGAAATTTCTATTTAATGCTAAAGAATATAAAAGATAGAATTCAAAGTCGTTTTATTCTAAAGAATTCTATAGTTTCTGTTTTATTTATTTGAATATTATGACCTAGAGCTTTGGAAAAGGTCAAAACCATTTACATTAGTTAGAACCCACAATCTCCCTCTCAATCTCTCCTCATATATTGATAATATCTAATTCTATCAAATTTGTATCCATATTTACATAGCTAATTAATTCCAATTAATCAAATTAAAGATATCAAATAACACTCACCTCTATATAAAACTTTGCCAAATGTGCTCGTTATTATTCGTAATTCCGGATTAGGGGTATCTCCGATCTGAAATATAAGGTAATAGATATATGAATTAAGTTATTTATATATATATATATATATATATATACATATATAAATTAATTAAAAATAATTTATTTACCTGTACCATAAGTGAAATACCAACAATCCCTTGAGATCTATGTTGTGCCTCTGACATATTATGATACAATTCTTTATTGAAACCGTAAAGCTGGATCTGAAAAAAAATAAAAATATTTAATAAAAAATACCTAAATCAATTTATTGAAAAAAAATTCAGTTTATAAAATATATGTTTTTATTTTTATTTCTTATATGTACAATTTTTATGTATGAACCAATTATAAACTAATAGCATAAGACTATTACTACCATAAGAATATATTTTACGATTTCCCAGCTATAAAAAGAGTCAGATTATATACGATTGAATTATTCTTAAAATTCCACTTGATTTAAGATGTGCAAAGTGAGTGTACTCTAAAACTATTATTCAAGAACCTTAACATAAATCGTTTTAAATTATTGTGGTCGTTTCAAATGCGAGCTAAAAGCATGGAAATTTATTTTACTGCGATAATAGAGAAGTTTTATTGCTAGTTTCTTATGCATACTTTTGCATAAACAGATAATAAATAAAAAAGAAGTCGGCAGTGGGTTAAATTAATTCGCTGAGGGTAATTAACAGAAAAATTTCAATAGTAGAAATTACATTCAAATATCTTGAAAATTTCTGAATAAAAGATATGAATATTTCAAAAAGTGCTTGCACATGTTTTGCACCGACCCATAATTTTTAGCATACAAGTAACAACCGATTTTAGAAATTAAAAACGTTTTTATCAAATATTGATAAAACAATGGTTTTATATTTTTAGTATTTAAAGTATGCTTTGAAAAATATTTGTGCTAAATGTTAACTATTTTGGAGTTAAAATAGATTAAATATAAATATTTCAAAAGGTGCTTGCATATTTTTTGCACCGACTCGTATAAGTTTTAGTTATTACAAATAAAAGACGATTTTACTGAAAAAAACAAACAATAGTTTTATATTTTTAGTATTTAAAGTATACTTTTAAAAATATTTGTGCCAAATTTTGACTATTTTGAAGTTAAAACAGAGTAGACATAAATATTTCAAAAAGTGCTTGCATATATTTTGCACCCACTCGTAAATTTTTAAAATTCTCATGGGTACTTTTCTCGTAAAAATGTAAATAACTTAAAAATTTCCGAGAAAACTTAACAAGTTTAGTATTTGTCGTCATAATAAACATATTAAAAAATAACATATTTAAATTATAATATTCTAGAACAATTGTAATTATTATAATAAATTCCTCAATTTTTGCTCCTACATACTTAGACGTTCAAGGGTACTTTTATTATAAAAATTTAATTATCTTGAAAAATTCTGAATAAACTTTTTAATTTTAGTATTTGCCATTAGAGTAGACATTGAAGTAAAAACATACTAAAATTGCAACAATATAAAACAGTTGCAAATAATAAAATAAATTACTCAAACTTTACTGTTTCATCAAACACGCAGTTAGACTACCAAAGGTACTTTTTTTATAAAAATGCAGATATCTTAAAAAATTCTGAGAAAACATATCAAGTTCAGTATTTTTTATCATAGTAGACATATTAAAGTATAACATACTAAAATTTCAGCAATCTAAAATAGTTGCAATAAATAAAATAAATAAATAAATTACTCAAATTTTACTGTTTCATCGAAACTAACTATGATAACTTCAAAACACGAAGTTAGACTATCAAAGGTACTTTTCTTATAAAAATGTGGATATCTTCAAAATTTCTGAGAAAACATGACAAGTTCAGTATTTTTATCATAGTACACATATTGAGAAATAACATATTTAAATTAAAATATTCTAGAACAATTGCAAATATTATAATAAATTTCTCAATCTTTGCTCCTACATACTTAGGGTACTTTTATTATAAAAATTTAAATATCTTAAAAATTTCTGAATAAACTTTTTAATTCTAGTATTTGTCTTGAAAGTAGATGAATTGAAGTAAAAACGTACTAAAATTGAAATAATCTAAAACAGTTGCAAACATTAAAAAAATTACTCCAACTTTACTGTTTTATTGTATAACTTCAAAACACGTAGTTAGACTATCAAAGGTACTTTTCTTATAAAAATGGAGATAACTAAAGAAAATCTGAGAAAACATATCAAGTTCAGTATTTTTTATTATAGTAGACATATTAAGGTATAACATACTAAAATTACAAACATCTGAAACAATTGTAAATAATATAATAAAATATTATTGTATGTAGTTAAATAAACAGCCCTCGCGCACCGCCCGGTGCGTACATCCAACCCGGAACAAGCGGTCGTTTCAGGTTAAGATTCAAAATAGGGAAAAATCTTGGGAAAAATACTATTTAATACGGAAACCAAAAAAATCAGTTTTTTATTCTCATTCACGTTAGGTATTTTTTCACATAATGTTTCAACGAATATTAATATATTATTCAGTATATTAAAAAATAGTTTACTTGTAATGTTTTTTTAATGAAAATAAATGCATTTCACGATATCAAAAAAAAAGTTCATGCCGACATGAACTGCTTAATCGATTCTGCATAGAAAGTCATTGACGTAACTGCGTTTTGCATATTATACTCTATAGAAAGAAAGTGTTAGACTCGTAGGAAAAAGATAGTTTTATAAAAATTATTAAACTAAAGCTTTTTAATAAATACTAACACTATCTATGTTCCAAAAAAAAAATCAATTGCTCTATTAAAAATTATTTAAATTATTTCATCAGTAAAAGTTTTAACATAAAGTTAACTAATATAAATTATTAGAATTTAAACATGATAGTAAGTAATAGCAGTAAACATAATTATTATTATAAACTCAAAAACTGATTCTTACTCGATAAAATCATATTATTTATTTTATCTTTGTAATTTTTTGTAATACACATTTTTACCCTAAAACTTACATAAATATCTATATAGAATTTAATAAAAAAATATTTATTTGATATTGTAAATATTATATTACAAATAGTGTCAAAAAATAAAGGCAATGAAACAAATATAACAAAATATTTTTCTTGTGTTTATATAAATATGATTTTATTTTTGTGAACGACCTCATTTTGTCAAAAAAATATTAAATTCTTCGTTTATAAATATTTTTTACGTTTCATATTAGGTTGTCAAATATCTCCCTTCCGCCTTTTTGTATTAAACCAAAAGCAAAAAAGCGGAAGGGAGATATTTGACAACCTAATACAATATTTGTGAGTTATTTGACAAAAACCAAAAAAATGTCCTGAATTTTCTATTAAATGCTAAAGAATAATGAAAGATCGAATTCAAAGTCGTTTTATTTCAAACTTTTATATAGGAGTGTATATAACTGTTGGCAAGGAATCGTAGTAAATTTTATCTAGTTTCTCCCTATCTAACTGAAAAGGAGTGCTTTCATATGATATTTGTTAGTTATGTGACAAAAACCAAAAAAAGTCCTGAATTTTCTAATAAATGCTAAAGAATAATGAAAGATCGAATTCAAAGTCGTTTTATTCCAAACTTTTATATCAGAGTATATATAATAATTTCTACATTTCGGATATATGAGATTGAATAATTTATTTTATGGCAAACTAATTTTCTTAATCTTTAAAATAATGAAATAATAATATAAAATCAATACAAAAGTTTTTATACCAACAGTTTTTCCTATGCAAAAAATGTTTTTTTTATTATAAATATCCCGAATAAAATTTTCATTTTTACAATCTTTCCATATAGAATACATGTTATTTTATTAGAATTTAATATAAGTAGTAGGTATTTTTCGAACTTTATGTATATATTTATAAATTCCAGCTGGTGCTACGTGCTACGTGTCTACGTAGCTTCGGGCTATTTCAAAAGCATTTGACGTAGAAACAAAAAATAACTTCGCATATAGAGTAAAGCTAAAATACCTGCTCGATCGTTCGGTCTACAGTTTAATGGAAATGTAGCCGAATCGGTAAATAGTATAAATAGTCACTTCATACTTAAATTTATAAAAGTTAAATTTTTTTATCATTCAATGAAAATCTGCCTCGTAATTGCTGAAGGCTGAAATGTTTCATTTACAAAAACCCACTTTACAGTCATTAGCTTTTTCAACCTCCATCATATATAATTATCAAATACAAAATTTCTAGACAAAAACCTTAATGCACATACACACTGGTTTCAGACGTCGTTCATATTTAGGTGACTTTTGATTTGAAGTTATACATTTTGTGTAATAAATGACTCCGAGTTGCTTTTTAGAGAAGGGTCGTTTGCGAAAATCATATTGAAAAAAATGTTATTCTGCGTCGGCATTCTAATGGGGAAATGTAGTAGAAGAAGTATTGCTAGTCACGATGGATAATAGTAGACATATATATATATATATATATATATATATATATATACTCAACCTCTAATTAAATCTACGTAGGCTGTTTAACGAACTATTTATTCACCATGGCATCGACATTAATTTAGCAGAAAAAGATTTATTTAATTGCTTGCAAATCAAATTGTTAGTAATAAATTGCCATGAAAATTACAAGTGCTATCACAGATAGCGCAAAAATTCACTAAACATACGAAAGAAACTAGATAAAATTTACTACGATTCCATGCCAACACGTAGTAAGAGTATCAAAGGTACTTTTCTTTTAAAAATGCAGATATCTTCAAAATTTCTGAGAAAGCATATCAAGTTCAGTATTTTTTATCACAGTAGATACATTAAAGTATAACATACTGAAATTGCAGCAACCTAAAACAGTCGTAAATAATATAATAAAATATTCAAAATTTACTGTTTTATCGTATCACTTCAAAATGGATTCTTAGACTCTTATTGGGTACTTTTCTCGTAAAAACGTGAATATTTTAAAAATTTCTGAATAAACTTATCAAGTTTAGTGTTTTTTATCATAGCAGACATATTAAAGTATAACATACTAAAATTGCAGCAACCTAAAGCAGTTGTAAACAATATAATAAAATATTCAAATATTACTTTTTTATCGTATCACTTCAAAATAGATTCTTAGATTCTCTTGGGTACTTTTCTCGTAAAAACGTGAATATTTTAAAAATTTCTGAATAAACTTATCTAGTTTAGTATTTTTTGTCATAGTAGACATATTATAGTATAACATACTAAAATTGCAGCAACCTAAAACAGTTGTAAATAATATTATAAAATATTCAAAGTTTACTTTTTTATCGTATCACTTCAAAATGGATTCTTAGACTCTCATGGGTACTTTTCTCGTAAAAACGTAAATATTTTAAAAGTTTCTGAAAAAACTTATCAAGTTTGTTATTTTTTGTCATAGTAGACATATTAAAGTATAACATACTAAAATTGCAGCAACCTAAAACAGTTGTAAACAATATAATAAAATATTCAAATTTTACTTTTTTATCGTATCACTTCAAAATGGATTCTTAGACTCTCATGGGTACTTTTCTCGTAAAAACGTAAATATTTTAAAAATTTCTGAGAAAACTTATCAAATTCAGTATTTTTTATCATAGCAGACATATTAAAGTATAACATACTAAAATTGCAGCAACCTAAAACAGTTGTAAACAATATAATAAAATATTCAAATTTTACTTTTTCATCGTATAACTTCAAAATGGATTCTTAGACTCTCATGGGTACTTTTCTCGTAAAAACGTGAATATTTTAAAAATTTCTGAGAAAACTTATCAAGTTTAGTATTTTTTATTATAGTAGACATATTAAAGTATAACATACTAAAATTACAGCAACCTAAAACAGTTGTAAACAATATTATGAAATATTCAAATTTTACTTTTTCATCGTATCACTTCAAAATGGATTCTTAGACTCTTATGGGTACTTTTCTCGTAAAAACGTAAATATTTTAAAAATTTCTGAGAAAACTTATCAAGTTTAGTGTTTTTTATCATAGTAGATATATTAAAGTATAACATACTAAAATTAGAAAAATCTGAAATAATTGTATACATGATAATAAAATATTAATGCATGTCGTTAAATAGGCCGCCCTCGCCCGTCGCTCAGCGCCTCTAACCCGGAACAAGCGGTCGTTTCAGGTTAAGATACAAATTAGGGCAAAATCTTGGGAAAAATATTATTTATTACGAAAACCAAATAAATTTTTTTTTTTTAATTTGCATTCATGTTCAGTATTTTTTCAATAAGTAATACATAATAGTTTAATGAATTTTGATATATTATTCTGTATATTAAAACTATAAAAATAGTTTACGCATAATGTATAAAAAATTTTGCAATAAAACGACTTTGAATTCGATCTTTCATTATTCTTTGGAAATAAATAGAAAATTTGGGACATTTTTTTGGTTTTTGTCAAATAACTCACAAATATCATATGAAAGCACCCCTTTTGAGTTAGATAAAGAGAAACTAGATAAAATTTACTACGATTTTATTTCAACAGTTATATACACTCCGATATAAACATTTGGAATAAAACGACTTAGAATTCGATCTTTTATATTCTTTAGCATTTTTTAGAAAATTCGGTGAATGAATTGCGGACTATCTAAATGTTAATATTAAGAGCTAAAACTTTCAGAGAATTTTTTTATATTAATTTGGAAGCATTTGAGCCCTTGGAAGCAAGGAAATTCGAAAAGGTCCATATTAAGGACCACGATAATATATATATATATATATATATATAATTATTTATTATTTATTATTACTTCTCCAGGAAATTTATATCCTTGAACCTGGTGCTCGGAGCCCTGGTGATTGTCAGTCCCGTAGTGTATATAAATTTCTTCGAATTGATATCTGTAAGCCAAAGGGCCCCCAGAAATATTCACATGTTGCTTACTGTCTTTATCTACCCGAAATACTAAGGACTGCCCTGTGTTGTGCAGAGTGCCAGAAACCTGAGGAAAAAATAAAAATTCGATTGATAGTAATCATACTGTGAAAACCAAACAAATAACACATATCAAACAATTAGTTATCGAATTATGTTTAGTAAAATTCTTAGCTGATTCATCATTGTAGAGAAGATTGTTTTAAATAAAAAACTAAAGAACTGTTGAACTGAACTTAAAAATATCTATTTACCTTATAAAACAATAAAATAACGTATACTTAAAAATTATATTCAAGTGTCGTAAACTAAACAACAGTGCTCAAGTCAAAAAAAAACTAACCATAACAAAAATATTTTCATTAAAAATTGTCAACGCGGTTTTTAATCTCGTGATAGCCGTGTAGCACAATTGACGCCGATGGCTGGTTACACATGTTTTGCTCTCTACTTTAAAATAGTATCGTTGAAAATTGCCGAATTTTACTCGTTTTTGAGAATAATGGTGATGAATCTTCTTACTCTTTAACTTATATATTTATTTTTATTTATATTATTAAATTTCCGTAGGGTAAGTGATTTTTGCATATTTTTACGTTTTAAAGAATTCTGAGCATTTTGGCATACCTTAGAAAAAATGAATGTATGTGTGTATGTTTGGATACAATTTTTCGTACACGATTTCGGGCGCATGGATCAACCGATTTGAATGATTTACAAAACATTCGATTCCTATTGATAGAGAGATATGCTGATTGGTTTTTGGCAAAGGCAGGTCTAGCCGGTACGGAGATACGGAGCAAAGAGTGCAGAAAATAGAAATCGAGTTTTTGAGAGTACGGAGTATCCGATTTGAATTATTCAAAAATCATTTCACTTGCATTGACAAAATGAATAATTGATGATGATTTTTGGCAAGGCAGGTCTAGCGGCTTTGGAGATATAGAGCAAAAAGTAAAAATATTTGGCGGTCAAAAAAGATCATTAGACATGTGCACATCAAATTATCATATATTTGATAATTTTTTAAAAAATTAGTACTAATTTTATCACAGTTTTGTTGGGCTCCGTACCAAGATTGTTAATTTTTAAAGATTATTTATACAGTTCAAGCAAATTTCAAATTTTTCAGATTTTTTTTTCAAAATTTTAATATATATATATGAAAATACATAAATTTTAAATTTACAATTCAGTTTGAAAATGTATATATTTCAAATGCGTCTATTCTAATCGTAAGAAATATATCTTCAAATGGATTCATTGGGCACCTCTTGCTAATGCAAACATTCTCAAGTGCTTTGAGCAATAAGATTCTCACTGTATTTATGAACGATAAAATATATAGTGATTATATTTATCTATTTGAAAATGTACAAAACAATTGTTAATAATCATTGACCAATGTTCATTGATTACTGATGTTTTTTCCTCAAATATATAATTCTGGTACGGGAAGTTCTAGCAATTTGCCTTAAGGCACGATGCCATATACCACTAGTTATTTTATTTATTTATTTATCATTTACCTTATGTTTATCAACATGTACTTGTCTAAGATGAGGATCGAACAAAAGTTTATCAGGTTCTACATTTATTGGAGACTGCCTTCGTCCTTTGTTGCACATGTTCCATTGGGGTTTATTAGACCCCAAAAACCAGGACCTGGAAATAAAAAAATATATATAAAAATCTTATTCATTGTTACATTGTAGTAGTATATTTTTAGAAGAGTAAAGAATGTATGATTTTATGATTATTAGTCGTGATTTTATGAGGTCCTTAGTGAATAGCATATTCAGATCATAATGTAGAGTTTATAGTCCTAACCAATAATTAATTAAACTACAAAAAAATTATCAAAATTTTTACTAATAGGTTGTATCATAATTCCAAAATAATATCATGCCTGTTTCAAAAAATTCATTTCTCATTGATTATTCACACATATCAGGAAGTTTTTTGCAATTTATCCTAAGGCATATGGCTTAAAGGCTATACTATGATATTTATAGTAAAAAAACAAATTTTATCTGGTACGCCAATGTCTAAAGATTTTTCTGAACGTGTTTGCAAAACGTTCATGTGTTTGTTATTCGAGAAGGCGGTTACCTTTATACCGCGCTTTAGACATCACATGAGCACGTTATAGGCGGATCGCTTCGAATTCAATTTTCTATACCGAAATCCTCTTGATTTCAGCAAATTTAATTGACACGTAGAGGAGTCCAAAAATTTATTAAGTCAGAAATAATAATATTAAAAAAAAGTCAAAATAACTTATTGATAGTTTCATTTTAACACCAACAATAAAAAAAATTTAAAACCAGTTTTTTAACGCTAATTTCTGTATTATACCTATTTTTGTTTTTTCATAATTTTAGATACTTTATGAAGCATTAAATACTAAAATTATAAAATCTTAGTGCTACTAAAATATATAAATAGTCATTCACTCATTCACTCATTTTATAAGTTAACTTCTGAAGTATATAATTTTTTTATATCACTGATTTCATCTAAGTTTTACGTCGACATAAACTCGTTTTTTATACATCTTTAGCAGTGTTGATACACATAAAAACGCATTTATAGTTTAATTAAGTCACCTTGCAAATTAACTACAATCTCTGATATAACAAAACTATACAGACTACTGACCAGAATCTAAAAAAAATAAAAAATATAGCCAATTAATTTAATCTAGTAAAATTCATCACATAGTACATAACCTCTGGGGTAACTACTAATTTTATTAAACTAATAATTAATATTTGTTTAATAAAAATGTCAATAATGGTTTTTAAACTTTAGAAATAGGTGCTACTGTTTTTGAGGGACGTTAACGAAAGGTCAGCTAGACGATTGTGAAACTTTTTTTCATCAGTCATAATTTTGTAAATTTACCAGTTAGCTGGGAGAAAAGTAAATTAAATGCTAATTGGAACATTACATTACATTATTTATCTACGTGAAAATACTGAAAAACTATTCTTAAAAATTTTAGTGTCACTACCATACCCTGCCACAACCCAAAGGATCAACATCCAACGCAAATAAATCGAAAATGAAAATATTTGCATATTATTACGTTTTAAAGGTTTCTGAACATTTTGACATATTTCTCTAAAAATGGATATATGTGTGTGTATGTAATATGTATGTATGTTGGGATACAATTTTTCGTGAGTATTTCAAAAAACATTTGATTTCTATTTATATGAAGAATATTTTTTGATGAAGACAGGTTTAGCTGTTTCGGAGATATGGGGCAAAAAGTGCCCAAAATGATAATTTAGTTTTTGAGAGAACGGAGTACCCGATTTGAATGATTCAAAACACATTTTACTGGTAATTGCGAGATGAATAATTGATGAAATTTTTGGTAAAGCAGGTCTAGCGGTATCGGAGATACAGAAGAAAAAGTAAAAAAAAAGATATTTGGTGGTCAAAAATGACCATTAGACACGCATCAAATATTTGTTAAAGTTTTTAAAAATGAGTACTAATTTTTTGTTACAATTTTGTTGGGTTCCGTACCAAGTTTTCTAATCTTTTAATTTTATTTATACGGTTCAAACAAATTTCAAAATTCTCTGAAAAAAAATTCTTAAAATTTTCAAAAATATACAAAGTTTTATACTTCAAATATGAATTTTAAATTTACAATTGAGTTTCAAGATGCATGTATATATTTTAAATGCGTTATTCTCATCGTAAGAAATATATCCTCAGATGGATTCATTCGGCACTTCTTGTTAATGTAAACATTCTCAAGTGCTTTGAACGATAAGATCGTCACTGTATATTTTATCAACAATAAAATATATAGTGATTATAATTATCTATTTGAAAACGTATAAAACAATTGTTGTAAATCATTCATCAATTTTTATTGATTACTGATTTTTTTCCCTCGGATATATAATTCTGGTACGTGAAGTTCCAGCAACTAAGGCACGATGCCATACACCACTAGTTCCAATTTTGGTTCTAAACTATTCAGACGACTTGAAACATTTAGAAAATATAAAACAAACTAAATTATTAGACTATTTTTCTATCTAATTATTTCTCCCTACGTTCATGGTCTAACGCCTCCGACCCGCCCCCAGTTTGATTTCCAAGAGAGCTCCTGAAAAATTCTTTCCTCGCACACATACGATACCTAAAAGTTTTCGCTTCCGGACTTTTCCGCTTCTTTCTGTTCTTCTTGTTTTTCCTGTTTTTTCTGTTTTTCCTGTTTTTCCCGCCTTTTGTTTTATTATGTTAGAGCTTCGAGGTTTTTCCTATTATTGGAGAGAGGCGGTCAACGCGACTGGGCGGCCACGGAAAATAGACGGAGGACTTGGGCAAAAGATTTTTTTTAGATAATTGTAATAGATAATTAGATAATTCATAATTTTTCATTATCAAAAATATAACGAATCTACGACAAGTAGTTAAATTTAATTAAGTGTTGAAAAAAAATTGAAGCCGATTTTTATGGAACTTTTTTTGGCGATATATATCATGGTCTTATAAAACTTACTGAAATATTATGGTCTTACGACAAGTAATTTAATTTAAAAAATTCTAAGTTTGAGAAAATGAGTAGTTTTTTGACGTTTGTTAAAATTAAAATTAAACGATTTACTTGGTATAACGATAGAGTACTTGGTCGAAACTGGTTCAATTAGAAATATTATTAATTTGTGCAAATTTGCTTTTAGAAAATACTCCGAGTTAACGTGTTCGTTTGTTCTCAATTATGTGTAATAAATCCACTCTAAATACTTTTAATCACTCATAAATTAATTAATTTTTTAACTTCCCGTAGGGTAGTTATAATCAAAATCAAAAATGAAAATTTTTGCATTTCTCGACGTTTTGAAAGTTTCTGAACATTTTGACATTCTTCAGAAAAAATGGATGTGTGTGTGTGTTTTGTATGTCCGCATTCTTTCGTCCACGTTTTCGGGTGCACGGATTAACCGATTTGAATGATTCAAAAACATTCGATTTCTATTGATAGGGAGATATGTTGATTCGTTTTTGGCAAAGGCAGGTCTAGCAATTACGGAGATACGAAGCAAAGAGTGCATAAAATACAAATTGAGTTTTTGAGAGAACGGAGCGTCCGATTTGAATGATCTAAAACACATTCAATTTGTAATGATTGGGAGAAGAGGTGATTAGTTTTTGGCAAAGACAGGCCCATCGGTTTTGGAGATACAGAGCTAAATGTTAAAAAAATGGCAGTTTTCGAGTGAACTAAGCGTCCGATTTGAATGATTCAAAGAACTTTCTGCTTGTTTCAACAAAATAATTTTGGAAAAAAAAATGTTTGTTTCTAATTCTTTTTTTCCAAAAATAGTTTTGTAATTTTGGCTTAAAAATTAAAAAAAATCACCCAGGCTAGCGCTAACTCTGGTACAAATAATTACCCAAGTGCGTTCAGACTGTTTATGTTTAAAAAATGTGAAAATGCCTCCAAGCTAAGCACAGTACAAGTGAAAATGTCGCACAGAATTATTTGCAAATGCGTTTAGACTGTGACTATACGGAAACACTTTTTCAATTTTGTGTAAATTAGGCAACTTTTTTTTAATTGAATTCGAAATGAAATGACGATTGTTAATGTTCATTCTGGAGATAAATTAATTTATGATTTACATTTGATTTGCTCAGATATAACAAGATAGCAAAAATGATGAAAGTTACAGTATTTGTAGTATATTTGAAAACGTTTAGGATTTCTCGAATATTTCTCGAATTATGGTATGGGAAGTTTCAGCAATTTGCCTTAAGGCACGATACCAAACACCACTAGTTATTGATTAAGTCGATTATTTACACATATCGAGAGGTTCATGTAACTTGCGTCAAAGCAAAATACCAATACCAACTAGTTTAAATACAAGTTAATAAATTCAATAAATCTATTACTATCTATTACCCCAGCTCGTATGTCTATTTCAAATCGTTTATGGTTCTAGTCGGGCGTCGATGAGAGGTATAAAAGTGTGGGAAAATGTGGGTGTTCGATGTCGACTAAACACCTATCGAAGATAATGACGGCAAAAAAGCAAAGGCAATTCTGGCAATGGATTCCTGATTGAATCGGTTGGATTGATTGCATCATAAATCGATTTGTCAACTCCACTTGACAACTTTGTTAAAGCTGACCCTCCCCTAGAGACGATAGACACAGCCAACACTTTGTTCGACCGGACCGGGGATAACAATTAATTAAAATTTCCATAAACGGAAGCAGTAAAATTTCATAAACCCTGCATATACGAGTATATATATATATATATATATATATATATATATATGTATATATATGTGTATATATATATGTATATATATATATATGTGTATATATATATATATATATATATATATATATATATATATATACTAGATGACCCGACAAACTTCCTGTACCTATTTTATCTAGTTTCTCCCTATTCAACTGAAAAGGGGTGCATTTCCTTGACATTTGTGAGTAATTTGACAAAAACCAAAAATAAGTCCCGAATTTTCTATTAAATGCTAAATAATATAAAAGATCGGGCTGTATTAGAGAAACATGAATGAGCAGAATTTTTTGAACCATTTTTCATCTATTTGTTGGGAAAATACGATTAGTAATTTTATTATTCGAATAATTTCACAATGCTTAAAGATATTTATTCAATTTCGTAGAAGCCATTCATGAATTAATAGATTTTTTGGCAGATACTTATTGCGGCTGACTAAAATGATGTGGAAATTCCAATCATTTCTAAATAATATATGGTAAACGATTATTGTGGTTATATGCTTGTTAATTTACTAAAAATCATTATTATGATTTACGATGGTATGGAATTTATATTATATATTATATTCATTTAGTTTATTTTATTAATTTAATGCCTATTCCTTTACCCCTTGTATTTTACTTAAGTATTTCGTTGATAATTTCAAAATTTTCATAAATCATTCCGCTTCGTCTCTTTTCTAATTATGAACCACAATAAATATTTCAGTTGGCTTGATTACGCAATTAAAATTGTATAGAATCTTTATTCTTTGGAAGTACGCAAATTTCGTTTGTGGCTTTACCAGCCTATTTCCTCCTGCGTTTTATCAAATTATTCATCAGATATTTTCGGAATGAAGGAAAATAATAATAATCTGCGTAGAGAAATCATATTATGGTAAGGATTATTTAGTAAGACTTATTTTTGCTATTTTAAAGTAATTTACAATGTTTTCAAAGATTTTATGATTATAAAATCTCAAATTACATAAGTATTTATCTGATTTTTATTATACTACCCCTCCATCCGTTTTTCGAATCTGTTATTAATGTTTCGTCTTAAATCAATTCACAAAAGATAATACCTTCGCCCTTCGCACGACCGCGAAACGCGAATTCGGCCTAAAAGCGAAATCGCGGGCCCTTTTGTTGTTAATTGTTAATCTGCTGAGGTTAATCCGATGAAAGGTCTTTCTAATTTTCTCTTAATTATGAACAAAGACGAAGAATATCGCATCGGACACGATTTTTGTTCAGCGATCTGTGATTTATTAACTCTCTTTCGAAAGGTTAGGCACTTTCATCGTTTGCACGTCGGAAATTTTTAATTGAGACTGGGACGGTGATTTATTCAGAAAATTGTGTGATAAAAATGTAATAAATGTTGCTGTATGTAATTGAACTATTATCGGTTGTTTTCAATAATTATTATATATAGTATATGAGTAATGTTATTCGTCAATAAACACACATCTATACAGATTTAGATAAATAAAATTTAATACAATTCCATGCCAACAGTTATATACACCCCGATATAAAAGTTTAGAATAAAACGACTTTGAATTTGATCTTTCATATTCTTTAGCACATGAAAAAAATTATACGTTTTATAACAGAGATGATAAAATACTATAAAATGTTATATTATTTTAATATATTTTTATTGTATTGTAGTTTATATACATACATACATACATATTTAAATAAAAATAATAATTAATAAATGTATAGGCTAATATTTTATAATTTCAAAGATGGTTTCAAATGCAAAAAACTTCCCAGAGTATTGCATTTTAGAAGGTTTGACTCTTAAATATATTTAATATTTTTTATTCGAAAACAATATAAGGTGTTATTTGTGTTATCTCAACATTTCTAAAAAAATCCATTACCACAATAATATATTACCAACTTGAATAACCAATTTCTTTCTACTATTCAATTAATAATGTCGGAAAGCCGCCGCCTCACCGACAGACTATTTTCTATACACAATATGTTCATATTATGTCTGGAAATTTAAGGCTATTTAAGTTAAAATATATAATGTAAGCGATGTGTATAGTCTGCTATTAAGATCATAAATCATATTTTTAATAACTCCCTCAAAAGCGCCAATCTACCTTATCGTAAATCATGCTCAATTATTTTCACTTTGCACAAAGTCAATATTGTACTGGGAAAGCTTAAAGGGGGGTTGAAAATAATATATAGATAGCTTTCATTGACTATTTTTATATATTTTCTTTTGATTTCGATTCAAATTTTTATAAGCGTTTTAGACGTAAGATACGGATTAAAAGAATATTGGTGTTTTTTAAAACAGAATTATAAATTAAAAAATAAAATATAAAAAGTTTAGGTCAAAATTTCTGACCGGAAAAACGATGATGTAAAATCAAATTTAGTGTTAAATATTATTTTGATATAATTTCTTTGATTTCGATTCAAATTTTTATAAGTGTTTTAGACGTAAGATACAGACTTGTAATAAAATAATATTATTTGTGTTTTTTAAGAATAAAAAAAAAATATATAGGTCAAAATTTTTTGACGAAAGTCAAATTTTGACTCACCTACACAAACACATAGTTTTTCCAATTTTAGTGTCAAATATATTATGAAAGTTATGAAAGTTAAGCCAAAAAATTAAGAAAATAAATAGCAAGAGATGCTATGAAAATATTGATGGTCTAATTCGATAGTCGATTTTGCAAAATATATTATTCTTCGACATTTAGATATACTTAGAGGGTATTCTAGTCTAAACTTTTACGAAATCGATTTTTCTTCAATACTTATAAAATTTAACTATTCAAAAATATTTTTGCAAAAGGATTTTTCCAAATTTAAATTTATTTCGGAGATAAGTTGTTCATTAATCACGTGAGGTCTTTAGGGGAAGTTTGACAAAAAATCTCAAAACATTACTTGGGGGAGGCTGAAAAAAATCTCAAAACTGACTTTTTTGATAGAATACCCACGATTTCTCAACTTCTACTGGACCGACTTGAAATTTTTACCAAGTCTTCTCTACAGTCCTATCTTTAGTAAGTCTCAAGATCATACGTAATTTCTGATTTTTACTATTTTTAGAAAAATTGAGAATATCAATAAAGTTGTAATTTATTTTAAACACTTATTTTAACTAATGCAACATTTTTTGAGATTAATAATCGAAGAATAATCTTTTTTATCGGATGATTCAGATGGCTATATAAAGGGTATGGTCACCTGGCTATTTTTTGAGAAAAAAATATAGTAATTAGTCGGGTGCATGGCATCGTGGCTTAAGGCAAATTGCTGGAGCTTTTCATACCGTAATTAGAAAACTTGGTACGGAACCAAAAAAAAAATTACACAAAATTTGTACACATTATTAAAATCTCTATAAAATATCTGATAATTTGATGTACATATGTCTATCCAATAAACATTTTTGAACGCCAAATGACATTTTTTTAACTTATTTTTACTGAGAGTCCATAACCACTGGACCTGCCTTACCAAAAATATAACCAGTTCTTCATCTTGTCAATACAAGTAAAATGTTTTTTGAATTATTCAAATCGGACGCTCCGTTCTTTTAAAAACTGTGTTACCGTTTTTGGCACTTTTTGCACAGTATCCTCGGAACGGCTAGACCTGCCTTCGAAAAAAAAAATTATCCGCACACACTAAAGTATGCCAAAATATTCAGAAACCTCTGAAACGTAAAAATATGCAAAAAATTTCATTTTCGATTTTTTTGCGATTACTAGAACTTATCCTACGGGAAGTTAAATATATTGTTTCCTTTTCCCATGTCTCTAGACTACACCATCCCCTTAAATAAAATATCAAATAATCATTTAGCATAAAGTCAAAGTACCTCTACCTCTGATTTTCCCTAAAGTGGGCTCTCATTAGTGACCTCAGCAGCGACAATATTACGACTTGGAATGGAATAACCTTATTGCTCGTCGAATAATAGAATAGTACACCTATATAGATAGAAGTAGGTGGGTACTGGGTACCTCTAAGATCTAAGTTAAACGGCTTTTGTGTATTCAGTTTCTCAAAGTGCGAATTCTCGACGACGACGACGTCTGCCCAAAATCAGTTCATCTAAATGCACGAGTACCTATAATATATACCTCTACCAACACCAGACACTCGAAAACAATCCACGGACTTTACTCACTCCAAGGATAAAGGATATATATATATGTATATATATATATATATATATATATATATATACAGTTTATTTGCCCGTGTGTATATTATTCAAGTATAAATTTATAATAATTTTGTTGCGGTGAACGAAATTGCTAATGAGAAAATGATGCGAAAACTCTCCTGATAATATCGCCTCATTTGCTTCCCGTTTCTCTTTGATGCGGTAAATACTAAATAACCTTATAGATTAACACCAGACATATACATCTAAATAAATATATGTGAACAAAATTCTATATTTAGATTAAATTGTTTAAGTTCCATTTTGAAAATTCAAAAGTGTTCGAATAGACTAAAGAATAATTTGAATTTTTTTATAACGAAGCTATGTATGTAGTCTTCATATCCAGAATCAATATATATCAAATCAATTAGTTAGAAACTTAAACATTTCTTTAAATGCCCAAACACTTTTTGCTGTTAGATGTCTTTTAGAATTTTTTCTTGAATTATCTGTTCTTCTAGTTCCTTAACTGGCTTTGATTCTTTTTGTAAATAGTCGTTTTGTATAAAACAAAGTTCTATTTTTGAGAGAATCAGAGAATTTTTAAATGAATCAATGTTTTATCAAAATTGCAGTAATTTACTTGACGCTATATATGGAAATAATAGAAATTTTAATTTCGATTGAGCCAGTTGGAGATCGTGCTGATTAGTTTTTGGTAAAGGTTAATTGGGTCATTGAAATAAATTGTTTTTTTTATTTTGCTAAAAATTAGAAACTTAGACAGCAAATCACAAAATATGACGCGGGGAAGCGAAGAATTGAGTAAGATATGTGTACTATTAATTTAGAAAAAAAAAATTATAATGTATGGCATCGTGCCTTAAGGTAAATCGCTAAAACTTCCCATACAGTTATGAAATATTCTAGAAATATTATGTGTTTTCAAATAGATTATTATAAATAAATATTGTAACATTGTGTAATATTTATAAAAAATATATAAAACAGAATTGCAAAGTTAATATTATTCATTTGAAACTTATTTGTTCATAATTATATTTTTTGTATTCATTTATAATCTTTGTTTTGTATCTTTATTTTTTGTTTATTTCAATTACTTTATTTAATTTTTATTTTACGTATACATCACACATTGGCTTATAAGATTTGTATTGTGATTGCTAATTATAAAAAAATAAATAAATGAAAAAAATCATTCAAAATATATTAGTAAACTTTAGAACTTTAATGTAAGCTTTAGAACTTCAGCTATAAAAAAGTTAAAATTCGAATTATTTTAGATATTGAACAAAAAAAAATTTACCCCAAAATCAATCGTTTTGTCAACACAAGCAGAAAGTTCTTTGAATCATTCAAATAGGACACTTAGTTCTCTCAAAAACTGCCATTTTTTGCACATTAAGCTAAGTATTCCCAAAACAGCTAGACTTGCCTTTACGAAAAACTAATCACCTCTTCTCATAAATCATTACAAATTGAATTTTTTTTGGATCATACAAATCGGATGCTTCGTTCTCTCAAAAACTTGATTTCTATTTTCTGCACTTTTTGCTCAGTATCTTCAAAAAGGCTGAATTTGCCTTTGTCAAAAACTAATCAGCACATCTCCCTATCAATAGGAATCGAATATTTTTTGAATCATCCAAATCGGTTGATCGGTGCGCCCCAAAACGCGGACGAAAAATTGTATCCATACATACATACACACACACCCACATCTATTTTTTCTGATGTATGCCAAAATGTTCAGGAACCTTCAACACGTTGAGAAATGTAAAAAATCTCAATCACGATTTTTGGACGATTACAATAACTTATTCTACGGGAAGTTAATAAACAAAATTTTTGAAAAAAATTTAAAAATTTGGTGATTTTTCAGGTTCTAAAAATACATGTGATGTTTAGTGCAGACGGGGGCTGATTTAAAATGTCACCACATATAATCAAAAGGAATGGGGGGTTCAAAAAACTTAAAAAATCGCACACGTAATTAATGAATGCCCCTTTAACATACGTATTAGAAGCCTACGAAAAGTGGTTTTCAATACGAGACGATTTTGTGTCTGTAATTATGACCAAGTTCAATCAACCCCTTCAATGATAATCAACCAAATTTTTTCAATCCTCCTACAATTTTTGACTTTCAACTCCAACCTCCTCCTCGGTTTCGTGGCAAATCGTAAATTTCGCGAGGGCATTTGATTGAGCCATAAATCGGCGAGGCATAAACGCCAGGGCCCCCGTTCGCTTTTATTAATATTAGCTATACACATGTCGTAGGTATACACCAGTAAAATATCGCCATGGAGAGAAAAAATTGTGTTGTTCGTAAATATTTCGCGGAGCGCCCGTTTTCATACCTCGACAGGTGCTTTTAACGACGTCGAATTTTCTTCGAAGGAAAGAAAACGCGGAGGTCGAGGACGAGACGAGAGCATCAGCGCTTTTAATAATGTTACTGCAGGATTTTTTTTCACTTTTCGTGTTGATAAGTCACAAATTTGATTTTAATGGAGACGGGGTATGGTGATTATGCTGTAGGTAATGTGAGCAATTAAAAAAATCTGAGCGAACCGTGGAAGAAATGTAAATGCGGTGGAAGGATCTGTGAACCATGTTTACTTTGTAATTTAAAAATATGTCCAAAATTTTAAATGAAAAAAAAAAGAAAAGTAGTCATTCAATGTTTTTACATTTAATTGCAGCAGATCTTTGCCAAGAACTAACGAGCACGATTCCCAAATAATATCATTCAAACGATTTTTAAATGTTCAAAACTGGTTTAGGAGCTTTAGGCAGGGGCGTAACTACCGCCGTATCAGCCGTATCAAAAATATGGGGACCCCAAGCTAGGGGGGCTCCCAACGTCCGTAAGCAAATATTAATAAAAAAATATTTCACAAAAAGCGAGTAAATCGTGAAAAATTTGTTCAATCAAATTTAATGTCATTAAAAAAGAACGATGAATGTAAAATTATTATTTTAAAGTGTTATTTTTTCTGAGACGTAGAGGCCCCAAATTGCCCAAATATTAATAAAATCTTACGAATTTTTATCTTATTTCACAAATAACAAAAGTTAAAATAATCATGAAAACTTTCTTCCAACTAAATTTAATTTCGAATGAAAATATGAACATGAGCATATAGAATGTAAAAATATAAATTTAGAGGGTTGCGATAGAATAGAAAACTAGCATTTTATTTAGTCATTTCGTGAATAGATTGTGCAAATTAAAAAATCAAAATTAATTCAGCAGTTTGCTTAAATGTCTCGAAAAATTAGCAAAGTAATGAAGCGTAAACGACTGTTTTCAAAAGCAAAAGGCAAAGTATAGCAACCTGTAATCTTGTTTCAAACTCATATACTATTGCTAATTATACATATTAATTTTTCAAATTAAACAAAGATCAGAGACTTCGACTCAATTAGTATGTTCGAATAATTACAACTGGAGTCATTTAGCAAAACACCTGTCTTCGTGAAACTTTCGTCTAAATACAGTAAGATAATCTCTGGTAATTTTTATAACCAATTGTAAACTCTCTAAAAATATGTTTAAAATATGAAATTCAATATTTATTTATATTGCTGACAAAATTCAATAATTTTGCTTCCAATTTTCCCAAAATAATTTTTGCATATAATTTTGCCAGAAGCAAACGCAAGTGCTGAAGGAAGTTTTTCAAAAATAAAATTGATAAAAAATTAGCTAATTAGTTGTAGGCCGTAGTAAACCTTGCTTGTATTTCCCGATATGTGTAAATAATCGACCCAATCAATAAGAATTCAGATTTGTTCCAAAATTTTATGAAACTAATTAAAAAAAAGAGGTCCAAGGGATATATTCCGAACAGTTCTTGATTTTGAAACGAGGGCGAAAATTTTAGCACTCTTTCCCTAATTTTGAGGCATCGGTTCGGCCTATCGTTGTAAACAAACATTTTCTGGCAAGAAATATAAACTTTTCCTTCGGGAAGTTAAATACTTCGATGATACAGGACTAGCAGTCAGATCATTATTGTTCACAGAAGCAGAAACTTTATCAGAAACTATAGTCATCATAATCTATAAATGTGTATATTGAATTTGAATCGTTTGTTTTGGAAAAGGGATAGATAATTATTGATGATGAGTGAAGATTTATAAAAAAAAATTGAGAAAATTCTGCCCTTCTTTAGGGGGCCCCCAAAAAATTTTGATAAGGGGCCCCGCCAATGCACGCTACGCCCCTGGCTTTAGGTAGAACGTGTATAATTTTTTTTACACTAATCTGCTAATTATGAAGAAATAGCTAGACAGATCGTCGCAAGAAACTATTCAGAGCTTGTTAATGTATGATAGCTTTAAATATTTTTAAATCGTAGCCGTTTCTGATAAAAAGTCGTAAAAAAATAAAAAATTGGCTAGAAAAATACACACGGATGACTTGAAACATCAAAAAACGTAAAATTAGCTAGTCGTAATTTCTGGCGAAAACAAGCTTTTCCTGAGAAAAAAAACTAGTGGTGTATGGCATAGTGCCTTAAGGCAAATTGCTGGAACTTAACTAAATGTTCGAAGAATATTAAATAGATTATTAACATACATATTTAGGTCATTTCTCTTGAAAATTTGTGTTCTTATTTTCTTTAATGTTTTATTTATAAGGTGGTCAGTTTAACTTAAGTTTGTATTAAGTTATGCTCAAGTGTTCCTTATTTTCTCTATACGGTCGAACAGGAGAACTTGAACCTCACCGGAACTAGAGTTCAAAATCTCCGGAAACACGAATCCTCCGAGCCTTAACTTGTTTCTGAAACTACAGTCTGGCAAGTTTCAACTTGGTCCCACCTTAGCATGTGCTGTATATATTGTTACAGAATATTAATAGAAACACACATATGTACCATATAACTTAATAAATTTCATACACATCGTTTTCTTTTAGAAGTTCAATTATCAATTACTACCTTCTACTGGAATATTCATATATATAATACAACTATGTTACAAAGCAATATTCTTACATAAGAAATCGCCTCCCATCGAGGGCGCCTGGCTTAGAATACTACTCCGTGTATTCGAGGCAATAAAATATATGACTCACAACATTTTCCTTGGAAGAAAGTCCGAGATATTGAAATGATAGTATGCAAAGTGGAAATCCTAGCATTTAAATTGAAAAACATCAGAAAATACACCCACATACACGGCTTAGAGCTCCGGGCAACTTGGGCCGCATGGTAGAAAGAAAATTGGGATAAAAGAAATATATATATATATATATATATATATATATATCAGCTCATTACATGGTCTATTTACATTTTTAATGTATATTCAACGGTAAATTATTGTATTTACACGACGATTAACTCCGGCTGCGAATTGAGCTAGATAAATATGTTTATGGTTTACGGCAATAAACTTACATGATAAATTTTTTTTTATTGGTTTTGTATTTACTGCATTTGTTTTATTTTGTAGTGAATGCTTTTTAATGAAAACTTTTGCATTTCTTCACGTTTTAAAGGTTTCTGAACATTTTGGCATACCTCAGATAAAATGGATGTGTGTTTTGTGTGTTTCAATTTTTTTTAAATTGAAAAAAAAATCTTGTATATCGAAAATAATTCAGATTTTAATTTAAATTCTGGCTGAAGTTCTGAAGCTCACTTATATAGTTTAAACAAATAATTTTAACTTTGTAATTCAGTTTATATAATTTTTATAAATATTAGTCAACGTTATAGTATTTATTATACATGCCATCTTTGTCAGCAAAATTTATCAAGAATTATAAGTTGATTTATTAAAATCAATAAATTAAATTATTAACATATACTTATGAAATTTTTAGAATTTAGTTTTTTTTTTTAAATTAGTATAATAGTTTTAATTAAAATTAAGTAATCAAGAATTAAATGCAGATACATAGTGGTAAAATTAGAATATAGATTTATAATAATTAATGGCTAATTTGTAACTAGAAGGCTAAATAAATTTAAAAAAAAACTAGTGGTGTATGGCATCGTGCCTTATGGAAAATTGCTGGAACTTACCGTACCGTAACGAAATGTTCGAGGAATATTAAATGTTCTCAAATAAATTATCATAAATACTGTAACTTATATATGTTTACAGAAAAGTAAATAAACAAAAATCAATCAATCAAATATAAAATGAAGGACATTGTCTAATATTTATAAGAGTTATATATAAATTTAATTCAATTTAATTTTTAATTCAATAATTAAATATATAATTTAATTTAATTTATATATATATTGTGACGGATGAAAAGGGGTTGATACTCCCCTTTCTTAGGGGATATGCAACGACTTCCATTATTACGTCTTAGCGTTGCATCCCCGACGAAAGGGTTACACCAACTCCTAAACCCGACTTCTATAACCACCCTGTAATTACCTGTGGAAAAGCCAAATAACTACGCGAATGAAACAGAATGGTCTTTTAGCCTATTTAATTATTACTAATTATTACAGGTGTCACGGCATGACAATACCTACGTACTGTCATGCCCTTTGCCTAAAACCTATAGTACTCATAAATCTTTATTAATTACTAACGTAAAACGGTATCAACGGAGTAACGATAACGGAACGGAGCGGAGGGAATAGTTTATAAAACCAATAATGCATCTGACCTTTACTGGAACGGGTTCTCCTCTCCTGGCACAACACACACACCACTATACACAAAGCGGGTCCAGCGCCTGGCGCGTGGACCCCCTGACCTCCTCAGAGGATGATACAATTCTTAATGCCATTTTTCAACCCCAGACTGGACCTTATATTGGCATCCCTATTGGGCGTGGTGGGGGAGCGTCATTGCACTGGTGGTTATGCAACCCTTTTGACGACAATACCGATTGTCGTTACAATATTTATATTATTAATTTATATATATATTTAATTTATAAATTGAACTGCAAAGTTAAAATTATTTAAAGTATATATAGCTGACTTTTAGAACTTGAGTAGATTAAAAATTGAATTTCAAATTTTTGATATTCAAAAACAATTTTTTTCTGAAAATTAAAAAAAAATGATTTTTTCCCAAAAGTAATTGTTTTGTGAACACGAGCAGAAAGTATTTTAGATCATTCAAATCGAATGCTTAATTCTATCAAAAACTGCCATTTTTTGCACATTTTGCTCGGTATCTCCGAAACGGCTGGACCTGCCTTTGCCAAAAACCTAATCACCACTTCTACCCATCATTACAAATTAAACGTCTTTTAGATCATGCAAATCGGATACTCCGTTCGCTCAAAAAACTCGATTTCTATTTTCTGCACTCTTTGCTCGGTATCTCCGAAATGGCTGAACCTGCCTTTGCCAAAAACTAATCAGCACATCTAGCTATCAGTAGGAATAGAATGTTTTTGAAGTCATTCAAATCGGCTGATCCGTGCGCCCGAAAACGTGGACGAAAAAATGGGGATACACAAAACACAAATCTATTTTTTCTGAGGTATGCCAAAATGTTCAGAAACCTTCAAAACGCGAAGAAATTTAAAAAATATTTAATTTCGATTTTTGGACGATTACTATAACTTACCCTACGGAAAGTTAATGTAAAAAAACATTAAAGCTGTACTAAATATTTATTTATTAGAAATTATAGTGAAATCCTCATTATCTCATAAAATATGCATGGAAAGACTGATAATATTGTTATTAAAATTTATAAATACTTATAATGAAACAACACTTTTATGAAAATACAAACTTATTACAATAAGAATATTTGTTTTAAAAAAATAATTATCAAATTGAATTATATGCAAAATATTTATATATGAAATCTTGTATGCCTTATAAATATACTGATTTCGGACAAATTTTATACATCATAAAAAATATGAACACCTGTCTAATAATATAATATAAAATATTTTAAAATCTGCACATTTACTAATTTGAAATATATCTATAAATAAAAGTCCAAAAAATGAATTATATTGCTACGACATCTTTATGAATAAATTGTTTTAATTAATAATATTTACTTTATAGTCGAGACAGTCACATTTATTTGCGTTGAGCAAATAAAAATTGTATAAATTTTAAATATTTATACAAGTTGTATAAATCAGAGAAAAGACTTGAACAAATGTTCAATTAAAATAATATTGATAATAAGAAGTGATATGAATAAATTGTAAAAAATAATTTAAAAAAAAATCAAATATAATTTTCAAAAATGGTACAAAATAGTTTGCACAACTTTGCGCAAAGTATCTAAAAAAGCATAATGTCGTTTAAAATTATAATTAATTTATAGAATATGCAAGCAAATTTAAATTTAATTTATGAATCACGCAAATTTTGCTGATATCAGTTTAATACTTTATAAATACATAAATTCTTGTACGTATTTTTTGTAAACAAAAAGTAGCGATTCTTTATCGCATTATGTAATTGCTTTATGCTGATAAGAAAATCAGTGTATAAAATTCAACATAAAACATGATTGTTTAACAATGTAATCTATCAGCATTACGTGTTATTTTACAGAAAATTTAGAGCTATTATTGTTTTAATGTTTTGATAAGAAGTGCATTTGAGAGAATTTTCTCACCATACAATTTTCTAGCTGATAACAAAAAATATAATTTTTATTCAGTAATTATGTGAAAATTTATACTCATTTACCACATAGATCCTTTTATTTTTAAGTTTACTCTATATAATCACAAAATTTAAATTTAATATATCAAAATTGAAAAAGCTTACTACTGGGTAACCTTTTAGACCTAATGTTTAATATTTCATATATCATCAAAATTACTGAATGTCTTCATTTTTGTAAAGACAGATTGTAATTCAATAAAGAGAATTAAAAAAAAAGAATAAATAATTATGTGTAATAAAATACATATTTTCAAAAATAGTTTTATTATCAAATTCTTATCAATCATATAAACATCATGTAAAAAAGATGTGAAAACAAAACAATTAACTTTTAACAATTCCCCAAATATATGTATGAATGTAATTAACTAAAATGTTTTTAGTCTTTAAATCAGTTTTTTTTCAAAAATGCTTGTTTTATATATGCATACATAAATAAGTACGTATATTCTGTACATGTATTTATTCACAAGAAAAATATAAATATTATATATTAAACTAATTTAATGTAAAACTATTCCAAGCTAAATTTCTACAAAGACCCAATTACACATAGAACACTATGTATTTGAATAATAAATATAAAATTGTATTTATATACATTTAAAAAAAAAGAGTATCTAGTTCACTTTTGATCATTTACTGCCCCGCAATGGAATGCTTGTCTTTTCATATGGCTATTTCTTCTGTTTGTGTATTTAGTAAAATTTTTTCGCTTGAGCTTCTTTACTATCTTTGTACAAAGAATATGCGAGCATGAGAGCCAATTGCACAGCTACGGCCACCAAAAATATGGTAACACTTACACAATTTTGTGTAGGGCATTGAACTTGCGCAGACGGATTATTATCCATTTTGTGACTCAATCCAGCCATGCCTTGTTTCATCGTGTTCATACCGTCTCTCATTTCTCCGATCAAAGCTTGGACATCATAAGCAATACCTCCTCCAGAATTTTGAACAGACGATGCTCGTCCTTGGTTGCTGAGTATGGCATCGCTCCTTGCATGGACTTCACCTACAATGCTGCGAACTTCTCGAATAGTTGTTACCAAAGCGTTTATACTATTCATTAATAAATCTACTTCATGGCGTCTAATTCCGTCGTTTACAGCAACTGGAGCACCCCCTTGAACCTGAGCCATGGGTTGCCCCTGAGATACCAGACTCAAAGTTCTTTCCTGTCTGCCGATTACTTCATCTAATTTTCTTGATAAATCTTTCATGATATCAGCCATAGCAGATTGTCCTTGGAAGATTTGCCTTAACTCTCTTTGATTATCGCTTTCAAACCAGTCATCCATATCAGGTTCTCGCTCTTTATTGTGATCAGGATGTTCCTTGCGGTATTCTTCTTTTTGTTGTTCCAATTTACGTTGATATTCCTGGTACTCTTGTGACAATTTCAACTGTTCTTCTTCGGTGAGTTGTTGTCCTGGTAAGCCCTCAGGTGCTTGACCAACATGCACGGATGTGGTTAAGAAATGGAAAACATCATGATCGTCGGCTAAGCCACCAGTGGCAGCAGATATACCAAATGACCGTTTTTAGGCAAGTAAACATTTTCAGCTCTCAAACACATGTCGTAATCAGCTTCATTGTTTGTCATACCGTTATGGAAGAGTACAGTGAGTGTGTTTTGGAAGTATTCTATACGAGCTCTTGTTGCAAAAGGTTTGTTACGGAAGTCTCTCAGACAACCGGCTAACATTTGGGAGGCACCATCGTTTTGATGATCGAATTTTTTGGTACCGTCGTTGACAACAGCCATAACATATGGGTTGTTATGTTTGTTATCGTTGTCAAAAGAGTCGAAAAATATGCCTAAACCGTTCCACATGTCAGAACTGCCAAAAACATCACCATCATAAGCTCCTTTGCTTTCTGTGTACCAGAAGGCTAAACCATCGGCTCCTATACGTCCACGACCGGTTATCCTGAACACAATCTCCACATTCCACCAGTCGAAGTTGGTTTTTGATTTTGTCCATATCGCTCCTTTTTGGCTTCTCAAAGAAGGTGCAATACGTACATTTTCAGAACTTGCAATTGCATTTCCACCGTACTCCCAAAAGGGAACGGTTCCGTCCTTTTGCGCTAGGTAAGGCGGTTTGAATGAATATTTATATTCGAAACGTCTATGTTCTAAAGAATTTGAAAAACTTATAAATAAACTAAATGCGATTGCTAAATGTATCGGATACATCCTAACCAAACACGTCAAACAGAGCGCCACATTGCCAGATTTGCCACACAGTCAAACTGACAGCTAAACAATTATGTATCGATTGCCACTGTGGAAGTATTGCCAGAGAGGAGGAACAAATGTCTTTATTATCACGTTGGCGATGGTCGACCATGGAATTTAATTGAATTTATTTAAACACTTAAAATATTTATGAAACAAATCACAACATATTAGAGCAATTTAAAATATGTGCGCACGATCAGGCTACTTGATAAATACAGAACAAAAAATCAATGGACGTTGGAATCGCAACTGCGCAGTAGTAGTCTGGGCGCTGGCGTACATTCGAAACTAGAAATCGAAATAAAAAGTTTTGTTTGAATGGAAATGAAAATATTAGCTCATTTATAGATATTCTACATAAACAATTTTAATATTTTATAATACAGAATATTTTTGACTTCCCGTAGGTTAAGTTATTGCAATCGTCCAAAAATCGAAAATGAAATTTTTTGCATATCTTTACGTTTCAGAACATTTGAAAAAATTAATTTGTGTGTGTGTATGTATGTATGGATACAATTTTGCGTTCACGTTTCAATCAACCGATTCGAATGTTTCAAAAAACATTTGATTCCTATTGAAAGGAAGATGAAAAATAAATTGATACTCATATTTATTACTCTAAACAAGAGATCAAGCACAACAATAGTTTGTGTAGGTGTTTCAATAATATAGAGATGTACTTTATAATGGACATATATGAGGTTGTCAAATATCTCCTTTCCGCCTTTTTGTATTAAACCAAGAGCAAAAAAGCGGAAGGGAGATATTTGACAACCTAATATGAAGTTTTTATATTGATAGTGTTAATAGAATTATTCAAGATTGTTAAAAGTTCACTGTGTAAATGAATATTATAGAATTTATTAATCAGCAATTACTTTAATTTTTGAATAAAGGTTTAAGTCCTAAATGCTAATTACAATGACAAACCGATCATGTCTGAAGTGTGTCCCTAATTACATTAACATTTTCAAATATTATAAGTATTTTTTAATGGTATTATAGATATATAATTTATAATTTTGTGCATTACGAGTGTTATTATATTACTAATAAACATTATTCAAAATTGATCTATTTAACATAATTCATTTCTTACCAGCGCTCCTATTATGTCATTCAAATTCTAACGTTGGTTTCAGGTTTGTTTTGAAATAACTTCATAGTTTACAAATGATGAAGGTGATCAGTTGACGTTTCGTGTGAAGGTGTTGTCAATATTTTAAAATACGTCAACACATTTCTTATTTATGTGTTTGCTTGCAAAATAATTTAAATCAAAACATTTTTTTTATTATTTGTTTAATCAAGTGCCTTAATTAGTGCCCAAAAAATGGATAAAGACGTTTCAAGGTATTTTACACGATTTCTCTAATCTTTCCTTCTTATCATGTGATCTTGTTTTCAATTTATTTTTAATCTAATTTAGAACTCGCAATTACGTATCTGAAAACACACAAATTACAACACAAAATAATAAAAAAGAAACAGTGAGAAATATGACAAACAGTTCTCTGGGCAAACGTAAAAAAAAGCAGGAGAAGAAAAATAAATACTTGCAAGAATGGGTCGACAAAGCCTTACAACAAGATGTTATAGAAAACGATTCAGACTTCAGTGAAAACATCTACCCACCTAACTTTTATCACATGAATCCGATGCATCAACAACGTATACACTCAGCAATATCAGATCCAAGTTTCTGCAGATTCGGAGTACCTGTAAATCCTTTCCTTATGGAACCCTCATCATTACCCTACTACAACCATTCCACCACTAAATCCCACCAGTATATTCCACAACCTAATTATAACGTTTCTAGAAATACATTCCCAAATAGGAAACGATGTTTCAATTCAAGGCAAAATCATACCACACAAACGTCTGTAGTAGCAAAACCTGCAAATACTCCTTCAGAGTTACAATTTACAAGCCTCCCACCGGTTGATATGACTGCTTCGAGTGTTGATGATAGTCAGGATCAGAGACGGTTTAGTGATCCTGGTTTAGGTTCGAATGGGGACGGCCAGGATTCCTCAGACAGTGATGATTCGAATGGTAGTTCTAATTTAATTTCAGTGCCGAAGAAAATTATTACAACTTTGGTGGAACAGATACATTCGTTAAAGGAAATCACAACTAAATTGAATAGAGATATGTTTGAAATGAGGGGTAAGTTGATAATAGGACTTATTGCAATAAATGCTTTTGTATTGATAAATTTGAATTTATTTTTTAGGTGAATTAGAACAAGTAAAGCAGCACTCAGCATGGGCTAGACAAAATACACCAGCTACAACAATTGCACCAGCGTCTCCTTTACCTGTAGGAAATCAGACGTATACACCAGGAATGCTTGCTGATGCTATTCGTGAAGTACGTGATTCCACAAAGGTCAGGAAAAACATTAAACAATTCTGCATATTTATATTTCAATGGCAAAAATTAATTTTTGGTGTTTTATTTTAGGTACGTGAAGAAGCATTTATGTTAAGATTCAAATCACTAATGGATGAAAGGGCTGCGAATAATAGTTTGTATGGAAATATGAACGGACTAGATAGTATTTCGGAAAGTGGACGCGACATACATGAATTAACGGTACTTGTGGATATTTATTTACCTACACTTAATTTTGAATATATATTTTAACACTAAATTTAATTTTTTAGAAAGCTCGAATTAACAAGCTTGAAACAGAATGTCGTCTGGAGCGACTTGAGGAAGATCTTAGAACCTTGAGACTGCAAAATGAGTAAGTATATTAATATGTAAATCGAAAATGAAAATTTTTGCTTTTCTCGACGTTTTTAAGGTTTCTGAACATTTTGGCATACCTCAGATGCGTGTGTGTATGTGTGTTTTGTATGTCCGCATTTTTTCGTCTACGTTTCGAGCGCACGGATCAACCGATTTGAATGGTTCAAAAAACATTCGATTCCTATTGATAGGGAGATGTGCTGATTAGTTTTTGGCAAAGGCAGGTCCAGCAATTACGGAGATACGGAGCAAAGAGTGCAGAAAATACAAATAGAGTTTTTAAGAGAACGGTGTATCGGATTTGAATGATCTAAAAAACATTCAATTTCTAACGATTGGGAGATGTGGTTATTAGCTTTTGGCAAAGGCACGTCTCGCCATTTCGAAGATACAGAGCTAAATGTGCAAAAAATGGCAGTTTTTGAGTGAACTAAGCGTCCGATTCAAATGATATAAAAAACTTCCCGCTTGTATTGTCAAAACAATTGTTTTTGAGGATAAAAAATTAACTAATTAATTAATTAGAATTTTGGATTACCCAGACTAAGCACAGTCTAAGCGCCACTCTAGTACAAATGTTTACCCAAGTGCGTTTAGACTGTTTATGTATTGGAGCAATTTTTCAATTTAGTGAAAAATGTGAAAATGCCGCCAAGCTAAGCACAGTGCAAGTCAAAATGTCGCACAGAATTATTTGCAAATGCGTTTAGATTGTGACTATACGGGAACACTTTTTCAATTTTGTGTAATTTTTTTTGAAATTGAATTCGAAATGAAATGACGATTGTTAATGTTCAGGAGATAAATTGATTTATTTATAATTTACATTTGATTTGCTCAGATATAACAAGATAGCAAAAATAATGAATGTTACAGTATTTATAATAATATATT
>NW_020537758.1:9854712-9986993 GCF_003426905.1 Ctenocephalides felis | reverse complement strand
CACATCCAAATATTTGATGAAGTTTTTAAAATGAGTACTAATTTTTTGTTACAATTTTGTTGGGTTCCGTACCAAGTTTTCTAATCTTTTAATTTCATTTATACGGTTCAAACAAATTTCAAAATTCTCTGAAAAAAAATTCTTAAAATTTTCAAAAATATACAAAGTTTTATACTTCAAATATGAATTTTAAAATTTACAATTGAGTATATATTATGCATGTATATATTTTAAATTTCTCATCGTAAGAAATATATCATTAGATGGATTCATTCGGCACTTCTTGTTAATGTAAACATTCTCAAGTGCTTTGAACGATAAGATCGTCACTGTATATTGTATCAACAATAAAATATATAGTGATTAAATTATCTATTTGAAAACGTATAAAAAAAATTTGTTGTAAATCATTGATCAATTTTGTTGATTATTGATTTTTTTCCCCTCGGATATATAATTCTGGTACGTGAAGTTCCAGCAATTAAGGCACGATGCCATACACCACTAGTTCCCAATTTTGGTTCTAAACTATTCAGACGACTTGAAAATTTAGAAAATATTAAAACAAACTAAATTATTAGACTATTTTTTCTATCTAATTATTTCTCCCTACGTTCATGGCCTAAGCTCCGACCCGCCCCTAACGCCTCCGACCCGCCCCCAGTTGATTTCCAAGAGAGCTCCTGAAAAATTCTTTCCTCGCACACATACGATACCTAAAAGTTTTCGCTTCCGGACTTTTCCGCTTCTTCCTGTTCTTCTTGTTTTTCCTGTTTTTTCTGTTTTTCCTGTTTTTCCCGCCTTTTGTTTTATTATGTTAGAGCTCCGAGGTTTTTCCTATTATTGGAGAGAGGCGGTCAACGCGACTGGGCGGCCACGGAAAATAGACGGAGGACAAGGGTAAAGGAATTTTTTAGATAATTGTAATAGATAATTAGATAATTGATAATTTTTCATTATCAAAAATATAACGAATCTACGACAAGTAGTTAAATTTAATTAACTGTTGAAAAAAAAATTGAAGCCGATTTTTATGGAACTTTTTTTGGCGATATATATCATGGTCTTATAGAACTTACTGAAATATTACTGTCTTACGACAAGTAATTTAATTTTAAAAATTCAAAGTTTGAGAAAATGAGTAGTTTTTTTTGACGTTTGTTAAAATTAAAATTAGACGATTTACTTGGTATAACGATAGAGTACTTGGTTCAATTATAAATATTATTGATTTGTGCAAATTTGCTTTTAGAAAATACTCCGAGTTAACGTATTCGTTCGTTCTCAATTATGTGTAATAAATTCACTCGGAATACTTTTAATCACTCATAAATTAATTAATTTTTCAACTTCCCGTAGCGTAGTTATAATAATGGGCCGAAAATCAAAAATGAAAATTTTTGCATTTCTCGACGTTTTAAAGGTTTCTAAACATTTTGGCATACATGGATGTGTGTGTATGTTTTGTATGTCCGCATTTTTTCGTCCACGTTTTCGGGCGCACGGATCAACCGATTTGAATGGTTCAAAAAACATTCGATTCCTATTGATAGAAAGATGTGCTGATTAGTTTTTGGCAAAGGCAGGTCAAGCAATTACGGAGATACGGAGCAAAGACTGCGGAAAATACAAATCGAGTTTTTGAGAGAACGGATCATCCGATTTGTATGATCCACAAACATTCAGTTCATAATGACGGGGAAAAGTGGTTATTAGTTTGTATTTTAGTATTATTAGCAAAGGTAGGCCCAGCGGTTTCGAAGATACAGAGCTAAATGTTAAAAAAATAGCAGTTTTTGAGAGAACTAAGCGTCCGATTTAAATGATTCAAAGAACTTTCTGCTTGTTTCAACAAAATAATCGCTTTTGGAAAAAAAAATTGTTTCTATTTTTTTTTTAAAAAATATGTTTATTTTGAATTAAAAATTCAAAAAATCACCCAGGCTAAGCACAGTCTAAGCGCCACTCTGGTACAAATGTTTACCCAAGTGCGTTTAGACTGTTTATGTACTGGAGCCCTTTTCCAATTTTGTGAAAACTATTGAAAAATATAAAAATGCCGCCAAGCTAAGCACAGTATAAGTGAAAATGTCACACAGAATTATTTGCAAATGCGTTTAGACTGTGACTACACGGGAGCACTTTTTCAATTTTGTGTAAATTAGGCAACTATTTTTTTTTTTAAATTGAATTCGAAATGTATTGCCGATTGTTAATGTTGTGGATATAAATTGATTTATGATTTACATTTGATTTGCTCAGATATAACAAGATAGCAAAAATAATGAAAGTTACAGTATTTGTAATAATTTAGTTGAAAACGTTTAAAATTTCTTGAATATTTCATTACGGTACGGGAAGTTCCAGCAATTTGCCTTAAGGCACGATGCCATACACCACTAGTTATTGATTAAGTCGTTATTTACACATATCGAGAGGTTCATGTAACTTGCCTCAAGGCAAAATACCAATACCAACTAGTTCAACCCTCCGTCGGTCGGATATTTTTTCACCTTCGAACGGTCGGAAAGGTCTGGCTGGACCACCATTCATTTTACATGCATTTATATGGGATAAATGAGTTTTTGGTGTCTTATATATTAACGATTATTAGTAGTAAATATTTATAGTTTAGATTTTTTCTTTTACGGTAAGTCTTTTGCATGTGTTGAGCTTGCTTATAATAAAAATATTACATATTATATTATATAAAAAAAATTAAGAAATATAAAAAAATCGTTGCTTTTCTTGTTAATTTTTCTGTTTTATATCAATGAAAAACAATATTTATTCTTTTTCGGCGCCTTTGAAATGAATGTGTGCATTACTCATCCGATTTTCAGTGTTTGCGATTACCAATAAGTTTGGTAGGTTTTGAAGGAACTCTCGTCATGAAAATACTAGCATTCATGTTAGAACACATAGCAAAGAATATAAACAACGCAGTTTGAATAGAAAATACCATAAAAAGACAAAATTCTAGTTTACATATATCAAAAAGCGTATGTTTCATACAAAATGTATGGGTGGTCAAGACAGACCTTTCCGACCGTTCGAAGTATAAACACGTTAATATCCTTATATTTATCCTTCTGTACATTTTTTCGTCCTGATTTTTTCATTGATCGACAGCTAATGAAATTTTAGGAAAAGTCAAGAAATTTCAAGTCGATAGGATTACTAGAAGTATTTTTTTTTTTAATTGAAGTCGAAAAAAGTCTGGCCAGACCACGCCGACCGACGGAGGGTTAAATACAAGTTAATAAATTAAATAAATCTATTACTATCTATTGCCCCAGCTCGTATGTCTATTTCAACTCGTTTATGGTTCTAGTCGGGTGTCGATGAGAGGTATAAAAGTGTGAGAAGATGTGGGTGTTCGATGTCGACTAAACACCTATCGAAGATAATGACGGCAAAAAAGCAAAGGCAATTCTGGCAATGGATTCCTGATTGAATCGGTTGGATTGATTGCATCATAAATCGATTTGTCAACTCCACTTGACAACTTTGTTAAAGCTGACCCTCCCCTAGAGACGATAGACACGGCCAACACTTTGTTCGACCGGACGAGGGATAACAATTAATTAAAATTTCCATAAACTGAAGCAGTAAAATTTCATAAACCCTGCATATATATATATATATATATATATATATATCTATATATATAAATCTCGTGTCACGATGTTGGTTCGCGATGGACGCCCAAACTACTAGACCGATTTTAAATTTTATTGGCTCAACGTGTGCATATATATCCAACTTAGGTTATAGGAAATTTTGAAAAGTAAATTTGAAACATAAATATATAATTTTTATAAATTTCTAAAAATTTTGACAGAAAATGATCAAAAAAAACAAAACACTAAAATGACAAATGTCAAAATTAAAGGAAATTTGGATATATAATTTTTGAAAAAAAAAATTTGACATTTCAAAAAATAAAATTCAAAAACATGTACATATATAGAAATATCCAACATTTATATCCAAATTTGATGAAATGCTACATTCAAAATTACTGTTTATAGTTTTAAATCTAATTAAAAATCAATGCCTAAAAAATTTAAATAAATGTTGACATGAAAAAAAAATTAAATGTCATCTATCAATATTTATGAAAATAATTATATAAATAGATTTACAATTTATATTTATTTGATTAGCTTACCAAATTATTTCGGATACTAAAACTTCATCAAAACCTTATAGATCCGAAGATCACAATACAAAAGCGACATATTGAATTTAAAATTAATCATAAACAAAAATTTGACATTTCACAAAAAAAAAAATGTTTAACGACTTCAGTAGGAAACAAATAAATTAATTATTCCAATTTATGTTATAGGCAATATTCCCAAACAAATTATGGACACAAAACATTATTGTAAAAGAAATACTATCATTTTCGACTAAAAGGGAAATATTTTGACATTTTTAAATTTAAAGCATATTGCATATTTGAAATTGACATTAACTATTTAAATTAAATGCAAAAGTAAAAAATCTGATATTTATATAAAAAATTGTATATGTAGATAATTATACTGCGTTGATTTAGACTATTCCATGATGCGAGTGAATTAATTTTGAAAGTATAAAATGTCAAATAATTTTGAAAATTATAAAAAGTTTTTAGCTATTTGTCAGAAAGAATAGATTTTACTACAAATTCATATCCATATCAAGCACCAAAGTAATAAATAATGCTTATTAAATGACATTATTTATAGACAATATTTAATGAATATTTTAATTATATTTTTTGACATTTGCTAATTCAAAATAAATTAACTAGCTGTAAGTGGAATTCTGTCTTAAGGCAATTAGGGCATCGTGCCTTAAGGCAAATTGCTGGAACTTCCCGTACCAAAAATTATTATTTTTTCAAAAACGAATAACATTTTTGAAAAAAATTTACTTCGAAAAAAATAGATTTTTGAGAAACTATAAATTTGACAAAAAATTACTTTTTTTTAAAAAAAAAATTTTTATTCGAAAAAAAAAATTTTTTTTGAGAATTTTTTTTTTTTTTTTTAAAACAATAAAATTTTTTGAAAAAAAATGTTTTCTTCATTTTGACATATTTTGGAAATTCTGAACTTTTTTTCAAAGCAATCGCACTGCTTGAACTGCATAGAGACGAAATGTCAAAGCTCGCAAGTGCCGCGCCGCCGTCTAACGCATAAGCATTGGTACGGAACCCATAGAAAAGTAAAAAAAAATTATACTTATTGTTAAAATCTCTATAAAATATCTGAAAATTGGAGGTGCATATGTCTAATGATCATTTTTAACCGCCGAATGGCATTTTTTTTTTACTTTTTTCATTAGATCTCCGAAACCGCTAGACCTGCCTTCATAAAAATTTGATCAAATCAACATCTTGTCAATACAAGTAAAATATTTTTTGAATTTTTCAAATCGGACGCTCCGTTCTCTTAAAAACTGAGTTACCGTTTTCGGCACTTTTTGCCCCGTATCTTCGGAACGGCTAGACCTGCCTTCGCCAAAAACTAATCAGCACGTCTCCTTATCAATACGAATCGAATGTTTTTTGAATTATTCAGATCGGTTGATCGGTGTTCCCGAAATCGTCGACGAAAATTTGTATCCGCACATACATACACACACGTACATACATACACACACACATACACACACACATACACACACACATACACACACACACACACACACACACACACACATACATCCATTTTTGCTAAGGTATGCCAAAATGTTCAGAAACCTCTGAAACGTAAAGATATATAAAAATTTTCATTTTCGATTTTTTTGCGATTACTATAACTTGCCCTACGGGAAGTTAAAAATAATTGAAAACAATGTCATAAATCGGATATTTCTGGTAAAATATCAAATAAATATATTTATGTTTCACTTGATTTCAAATAAAAAAAAAACTAATTGTTATGCCAAAATAGATAGTATATTCATCTAAAATTATAGTCTAAATATTACAATTTTGATAAATAATCATCCATTATTTTACAGTACGAAAATTGATACAAAATTAATATAAGTGCCATAAATCAAACATTTTATAGTTTTGGACTCGGATTTCTCAGAACTTTATCCATGTTAGCTTAAAGGATAGTATGAATATCAGTCGAAAATTTATAGAAAATGAAAGGTCCGATTCAATCGCGTTTTATTCAATAATTTTATATCGGAGTGTATATAGCTGTTGACATGGAATCGTAAATTTATTAAATAATTTTTGAAAACAACCGGAAATAGTTCAATTACATACAGCAACTTTTATTACATTTTTATCACACAATTTTCTGAATAAATCACCGTCCCAGTCTCAATTAAAAAATTTTCTATGAGAATGCCTAACCTTTCGCAAGAGAGTTAATAAATCACAGATCGCTGAACAAAAATCGTGTCCGATGCGATATTCTTCGTCTTTGTTCATAATTAAGAGAAAAATTAGAAAGACCTTTCATCGGATTAACCTCAGCAGATTAACAATTAACAACAAAAGGGCCCGCGATTTTGGTTTTAGGCCGAATTCGCGGTCGTGCGAAGGGCGAAGGTATTATCTTTTGTGAATTGATTTAAGACGAAACATTAATAACAGATTCCAAAAGGGGATGGAGGGGTAGTATAATAATAATCAAATAAATATTAATGTAATTTGAAATTTTATAATAATAATAATAATACAATTATTATTTGATTATACTACTAGTTACTATAGTTACTACACTATTATGTATTTAATAGACTAAATTAATTAGAATTATCTGGCCCATATAAGATAATTCAAACAATAACAACAAGTTCCAGCAATTTGCCTTAAGGCACGATGCCATACACCCGATAAATTGCATAAATAAAATTATACACCATAACATTTGATAGTATTTTACCATCTATGAATCTGATTTATAAAAATATATATTTTTTTACATGTGCTGTTTTGGAGAAACATGAATGAGCAGATTTTTTTGAACCATTTTTCATCTATTTGTTGGGAAAATACGATTAGTGATTTTATTATACGAATAATTTCACAATGCTTAAGGATATTTATTCAATTTCGTAGGAGCTATTCATGAATTAATAGATTTTGTGGTAGAGACTTATTGAAGTTGACTAAAAATGATGTAGAAATTTCAATCATTTCTAAACAATATATGGTAAACGATTATTGTAGTTATATGCTTGTTAATTTACAAAAAGTCATCATTATGATTTATGATGGCGTGGAATTTATATAAAAAATATAGATAGATAATACTTCTATATATATTATATTAATTTAGTTTATAATGTATTTTATTTTAATGTCAATTCCTTTACCCCCTGTATTTTACTTAAGTATTTCGTTGATAATTTCAAAATTTTCATAAATCATTCCGCTTCGTCTCTTTTCTAATTACGAACCACAATAAATATTTCAGTTAGCTTGATTACGCAATTAAAATTGTATAGAATCTTTATTCTTTGGAAGTACGAAAATTTCGTTTGTGGCTTTTCCAACCTATTTCCTTTTGCGTTTTATCAAATTATTCATCAGATATTTTCGGAATGAAGGAAAATAATAATAATCTGCATGGAGAAATTCATATTAAGAAAAGGATTCTTTGGTAAGAATAATCTTATATATAAAAATGAATCGCAAAATGTGTTGGTAAGCGCATAACTCAACCCTTTTTTTCTCATACAAACGTTTTCTAACTAAAATCAATAATAGAATCAATTTGAGCTTTATTGCTATCATATAAAGTTCATATTAAATTATCAGCACTCGCTGTATACTCCTCCTAAACGATTATTCGGATTTTGATAAATCTTTCTGAAGTTTGTTAAGGAAATTTTCTAGGATGTATGTGATTCAAGTATAAAGTACTGGGATGTATGTGCAATATTGTAGAAATAAATGGAAAAAATTGCAAAAAACGACAAGTTATTGTTTGCATTGAAAACAAATGAAAACTATCATCTGCCAAAAATTTCAATTTACTTATGAATCTAGACAATATCAGAATATGTATAATACATTTATGATTATGAATAAGAAAAATGAAATGTCTATATTATTATTGCCGAAAGACAGCTGAGATGTGCCAGAAATTCAAATAATATAAGATACAGTATATGTATGGCAGATTGAATGTTACACATATGAACAGGATATGACAAATTAATTCACTTAAAATATGAAATTAAGTATTAATCAGGGCCGGTCCTACCTTTAATGCGATGCCTGCGAAAAATACGAGCGCACGCCTTAGGGGGCGCCAATACAAGTTTCGGATATTAAATTGTCAATATAGTTTTTTTTCAATATATAAGTTCTTTGCATTTTTTACTAATCTTTCCACAATATTTTTAAAATTCGTAAAGAAATTGCAACAAATGGAAAAGTAAAGATGAATACATACAATTCGGCCCTCACGATATCGATTAGGAAAAGTTTAGGATGCAATTTTGGATATCATAAATAATAAAAAATTAAATTAATTTAATCCAGTACCAGTGTTATGTTATGATTATGATTATGCTATACCGTTTAGAAGACTTCAATTTCCAATATAGTGTGGAAATTGAGACTCATCATTTTATTTAAAGCTGTTCTACATTTAACATCGCTCATATTATAAATGTATATGCATTTTGGCTTGAAGAGTAATTTAAAATACAATAATTATTATTTTTAGGTAAGCGGTAAATATCAGTATATTTTAACAATTAATTTTAAATTATAGACATGGGAACAGGACAACGTCTGTCGGGTCATCTAGTATATATATATATATTTGGTGTTAATCTATAAGGTTATTTAGTATTTACCGCATCGAAGAGAAACGGGAAGCAAATGAGGCGATATTATCAGGAGAGTTTTCGCATCATTTTCTCATTAGCAACTCCGTTCACCGCAACAAAATTATTATAAATTTATGCTTGAATAATATACACACGGGTAAATAAACTGTATATATATATATATATATATATATATATATATATATATCCTCTATCCAAAGTCCGCCGTAGCGCGAGTGGATTGTTTTCGAGTGTCTGGTGTTGGTAGAGATATATATTATAGGTACTCGTGCATTTAGATGAACTGATTTCGGGCAGACATCGTCGTCGTCGAGAATTCGCACTTTGAGAAACTGAATACACAAAAGCCGTTTAACTTAGATCTTAGAGGTACCCAGTACCCACCTACCTCTATCTATATAGGTGTACTATTCTATTATTCGACGAGCAATAAGGTTATTCCATTCCAAGTCGTAATATTGTCGCTGTTGAGGTCACTAATGAGAGCCCACTTTATGGAAAATCAGAGGTAGAGGTAATGATTTTATGTTAAATGATGATTTGATATTTTATTTAAGGGGATGGTGTAGTATAGAGACAAGGGAAAAAGGAAACAATATTTTTACTATATTTTTTTTCAAAGGAGAGTGTCTTCAGAAATAGCCACGGACAAAATTGTTTGTCACATTTTTTATGTAACGAAATGTTATGATGGTAAATGTATTGTTATATATACATTTGTATTTTAAATTCCTGTTAATGTAAAACTATGTAAAATAATCTCTTTTGCCTCTAGAAAATGAAACAAGATACACTAAAATAAATTGGTATATTTTGAAAAAAGCTTTTTATTTTTACCATCCTTTATTTAGCCATCCGAATCATCAGATAAAAAAAAATCATAAAATTCAAATAATGCTGCATTTGTGTGAACGTGTACGTGTATTTTCAATTAGGAGAAAAAATGATAAAATTTTTGTTTTTGAAATGTTTGAATTTTTTTTAAAAAATCAGGTCAAAATAAATACAGGTGATATCTTACTGTACCCCACAAGTTAAAATAAGTGTTTTTTGCAAAATAGTGACGGCCCGAAAAAAAGTACAACTTGTAAAATATCAATTCTATGATTTTTTATAAATAGTACAAATCAGATTTTGGGTATGAGCTTAAGTCATACTAAACATAAAACTGTAAAGAAGACTTTGTAAACATTTCAAGTAAATCAGTCCAGTAGAAGTTAAGAAATCGTGGGTATCCTATCGAAAAAGTCAGTTTTAAGAAAAACGCGTCCAAACTTTTGGGGAAAAATAAACAGAGGTGGATTATCGTCGTTAAAGGGGCGTTTGGATTTCAGAAAAAATCAGGTAAAAATAAATACAGATGATATCTTACCCTACCCCTCCCTCCCCCAAATAATCTTTCGTGATTTTTTGTCAAACCCCCTCCAAACCTCAGTTGCGTGAAAAAATAGTGAAATTTGTGTTGTTTTGAAAATGTTTGGATTTTTTTAAAAAAATCAGGTGAAAATAAACCAAGATGATACTTTACAGTAACCCTTCCTCCCCCACGAAATATTTTGTAATTTTATGTCAAACCCCTGATTTCCCTAAAGACCTCACGGGATTAATGGTCAATATATTTCCAAAAATAATTTAAATTTGGAAAAATCCGTTTGCACAAATATTCTTGACTACTTAAACTTTATAAGTATAAAAAAAAATTGATTTCGTAAAAGTTTAGACTAATATACACTCTAGTATATCAAAATATCGAAGAATGAAATATTTTACCCACTAAGTATATCAAAATATCGAAGAATAAAATATTTTACAAAAATCAACTATTTGAATTTGAATTTGAACTATTGAATTAGACCAAAAATATTTTTAAAGTATCTCTTACAATTTATTTTTTTCATTTTTGGCTTCACTTTATAATATATTTGATAGGTCTATAAACAAGACTCTCTGAACATTTCAAGTGAACGGGTCGAGTAGAACTCGAGAAATCGTGCCAACAGTACTGAAAAAGTCTGTTCTGAGAAAAACGCATTTAAAGTTTTGCGTGAAGCCTAACCAGTATGGAGACCGAGTCAGTAAAATGCCTAAATCTCCGAAAATAATTCAAATTTTCAAAAACCTTCTCGTACTCATATTCTTAGATAGTTGAACTTTGAAAATATGAAATAAAAAAATCGATTTTTTTGAATTTCTACACTAGAATACCCTCTTAATATGGAGCAATTAGTTAGATTGAATATATCATGATTTTATATACAAAAACAAAAAAGTGTACCAAAAAATATCGATGTCTAATAAAATCATAGTTGGATTATAAAGTATTAAATTTTAATTCTCTTCACAATTTTTTTTAATTCTTAAATAGCACGAATAATCTTTTAATTCAAGTTTGTATCTAAAGTCCAAAAGAAATGCTTTTCATAAAATGTTTTTTTAATTCTTAAAAGGCACGAATATTCTTTTGACCCAAATCTGTATCTAAAGTCCAAAGCACTTATAAAAATTTTGTATCGAAATAAAAGAAAATATATAAAAATAGTTACCGAAAGCTATCTATATATTATTTCCAACCCCCATTTAAGCTTTCCCAGTACAATATTGACTTTGTGCAAAGTGAAAATAATTGAGCATGATTTACGATAAGGTAGATTGGCGCTTTTGAGGGAGTTATTAAAAATATGATTTATGATCTTAATAGCAGACTATACACATCGCTTACATTATATATTTTAACTTAAATAGCCTTAAATTTCCAGATATAATATGGACATATTGTATATAGAAAATAGTCTGTCGGTGAGGCGGCGGCTTTCCGACATTATTAATTGAACAGTAGAAAAAATTGGTTATTCAAGTGGTAATGGATTCTTTTGGAAAAGGGTTGGAAAATAGGTATATATATATATATATATATATATATATAACTCAACAACGTCTAGACCAATTTGGCCAATTATTTTTTTAAAATGTTCGTTGAAGTCCAAAGAAAAAAAATCGAATAATTGCCGGAAAAGCCCATAAAACAGTCCTTTTCTTTTTCTCATACAAACGTTTTCTAACTAAAACGTAGAATCAATTTGAGCTTTATTGCTATTATATAAATTTCATATTAAATTACAAGCACTCACTGTATACTTCTCCTAAACTTTTATTCGGATTTTAATAAATCTTTCTGAATTTTGTTAAGGAAATAAATAGAAAGAAATGCAAAAAAACGACATGTCATTGTTTGCATTGAAAATAAATAAAAACTATCACCTGCTAAAAATTTAAATTTACTCATAAACCTAGCTAGACAATATTAGAATATGTATAATAAATTTATAATTGTGAATAAGAAAAATGAAATGTCTACATTATTATTGACAAAAATCAGCTGAGATGTGCCAGAAATTTAAAAATAAAATACAGTATATGTATGGCAGATTGAATGATACACATATGAATAGGATATGATAAATTATTTCACTTAAAATATAAAATGAAGTATTAGTCAGGGCCGGTCCTACCTTTAATTTATATCTCTCTTCAAAATACCTAACTAGCTGTAAGTGGAATTCTGTCTTAAGGCAATTAGGGCATCGTGCCTTGAGGCAAATTGCTGGAACTTCCCGTACCAAAAATTATTATTTTTTTAAAAACGATTAACGATTTTGAAAAAAAATTACTTCGAAAAAATAAGATTTTTGACAAACAATTAGACAAAAAATTACTTTTTTTCGAAAAAAAAAATTTTTAATTTTTTTTTTTTAAATTTTCTTTTTTTTGAAAAAAAATGTTTTCTCTATTTTGACATATTTTGAAAGATCTAAACTTTTTTTCAAAGCAATCGTACTGCTTTAACTGCATAAAGACGAAATATCAAACAGCGTAAGCGCCCCGTCGACGTCTAACGCGTAAACATTGGTACGGAACCCATAGGAATGTAAACCAAAATTATACTTATTGTTAAAATCTCTATAAAATATCTGATAATTTGATGTGCATATGTCTAATAATCATTTTTGACCGCCAAATGGCATTTTTTTTTACTTTTTTTATTAGATCTCCGAAACCGCTAGACCTGCCTTTATGAAAACTTGATCGGTTCTTCACCTTGTCAATACAAGTAAAATGTTTTTTGAATTATTAAAATCGGACGCTCCGTTCTCTTAAAAACTGAGTTACCGTTTTCGGCACTTTTTGCCCCGTATCTTCGGAACGGCTAGACCTGACTTTGCCAAAAACTAATCAGCACGTCTCCTTATCAATAGGAATCGAATGTTTTTTGAATTATTCAAATCGGTTGATCGGTGTTCCCGAAATCGTCGACGAAAATTTGTATCCGCACATACATACACACACGCACACACACACACACACACACACACACACCCACACACACACACATACATCCATTTTTTCTAAGGTATGCCAAAATATTCAGAAACCTTTGAAACGTCGAGAAAAGTAAAAATTTTCATTTTCGATTTTTTTGCGATTACTATAACTTGCCCTACGGGAAGTTAAAAATTTTAAAAAAAAAAAAAATATATTGTTAAAATACTGGATAATAATAATAAAAGTGATAAGGATAATGTTAATAATAATATTAATAATAATAACAATAATATAAGACACTTAAATTTGTTAAAATATCATAAAATAACCTAAAATTTGTTAAATAAAATAATTATATTGTAAAAGTATTGTAAAAATTATTAAAATACTTGTTAAATTTTTTAAAAAAATACTTGCAACAAACAGACTAGTTATATTTAAAAATAGTTAAAATTAACTAAATATAAATAAGTTTATAATAAATAAATTAAATAATAAATAAATAAATAATAAAATAGCTAATAATTAATTAAATTATATTAAACCTATAAAATATTGACTTAAGCCTTATTATAATATTATTATACAGACGGCTTATAAAATTAATAAATAAAATAAATAAATAATGCGATGCATGCAAAAAATACGAGCGCACGTCTTAGGGGGCGCCAACACAAGATTCGTATATTAAATTTTCAATATAGTTTTTTTTAATATATAATTTCTTTGCATCTTTTACTAATCTTTCCACAATATTTTTAAAATTTGTAAAAGTTTTACTTTATATCAACAAATGGGAAAGTAAATATGAATACATACAATTGGGCCTTCACGATATCGATTAGGAGAAGTTTAAGATGCAATTTTGGATATCATAAATAATATAAAATTAAATTAATTTAATCCAGCATGAAGTACCAGTGTTATGTTATGGTTATGGTTGTGTTATACCGTTTAAAACACCAATTTCCAATATAGTGTGGGCATTGAGACTTAGTATTTTATTTAAAACAGTTCTACATTTAACAACGCTCATATTATAAATGTATATGCATTTTGGCGTAAAGAGTAATTTAAAAAACAATAATTATTATGTTTAGCTAAACGGTAAATAGTATATTATATTAAAAAATTGTAGACTTGGGTACAGGACAACGTCTGTCGGGTCATCTAGTTACAAAATAAATGTGTTCTTCAGATCACATTTATATTTCTTCCTCCGCACGCTCAGATTTTTTTAATCGCTCTCATTACCTCTCATCACCATTCTCCGTCTCCATTAAAATCAAATTTGTGACTTATCAACACGAAAAGTAAAAAAAAAATCCTGCAGTAACATTATTAAAAGCGCTGATGCTCTCGTCTCGGCGACCTCGGCGTTTTCTTTCCTTCGAAGAAAATTCGACGTCGTTAAAAGCACCTGTCGAGGTATGAAAACGGGCGCTCCGCGAAATATTTACGAACAACACAATTTTTTCTCTCCATGGCGATATTTTACTGGTGTATACCTACGACATGTGTATAGCTAATATTAATAAAAGCGAACGGGGGCCCTGGCGTTTATGCCTCGCCGATTTATGGCTCAATCAAATGCCCTCGCGAAATTTACGATTTGCCACGAAACCGAGGAGGAGGTTGGAGTTGAAAGTCAAAAATTGTAAAGGGATTGAAAAAATTTGGCTGATTATCATTGAAGGGGCTGATTTACCTTGGTTCATCAGACACAAAATCGTGTCTTATCGAAAACCACTTGTCGTAGGCTCCTAATATGTTAATCATTTCTAATTCATTATTCAAAAGAGCAATTTCAAAGGATATTTGAACTCTATCTTGTGGTGAATTTTGCATTACCCCTTCACTCTCACTAAACATTACGTGTATCTTTAGTACCTAAAAAAATCGTAAAAGTTTGTTTTTCAACTTTTCGTAGGGTAAGTTATTGTAATCGTCCAAAAATCAAAATTGAATTTTTTTACACTTTTTCAGGTTTTGAAGGTTTCTGAACATTCAGAAAAAAATAATAGTATCGTTAATAATATAATTTTTTTTAACTTCCCTTAGGGTAGTTATAGTAATGAATCAAAAATCAAAAATAAATTTTTTTGCATTTTTTACGTTTTAAAAGTTTCTGAACAGTTTGGCGTACCTTGGAAAAAATAAATGTGTGTGAGTGTGTTTTGTATGTCCGCATTTTTTCGTCCACGTTTTCGGGCGCACGGATCAACCGATTTGAATGATTCAAAAAACATTCGATTCCTATTGCTAGAAAGATGTACTGATTAGTTTTTGACAAAGGCAGGTCTAGCCGTTACGGAGATAAGAGGCGAAAAGTGCAGAAAATAGAAATCGAGTTTTTATTTAGTTTATTTATTTATTTTATTTAGTTTCCAAAGAATAATAAAAGATTGAATTCAAAGTCATTTTATTCTAAATTTTTATATCGGGGTGTATATAACATTTGTCATTAAATCGTATTAAATTTTATCTAGTTTCTCCCTATTTAACTGAAAAGGGGTGCTTTCATATAATATTTGTGAGATATTTGTCAATAAAAAAAATGTTCCGAATTTTCTATTTATTTCCAAAGAATAATAAAAGAACGTATTCAATGTTACAATATTTATAAAAATTTATTTGAAAATCTATTTAATATTCTTCGAACATTTCGTTACGGTACGGGAAGTTCCAGCAAAATGCCTTAAGGCACAATGCCATACACCACTAGTTTATTGATTCAATTAATAATGATTAAAAAGCATTCACTACAAAATAAAACAAATGCAGTAAATACAAAACCAATAAAGATTTTTATCATGTAAGTTTATTGTCGTAAACCATAAACATATTTATCTAGCTCAATTCGCAGCCGGAGTTAATCATCGTGTAAACACAATAATTTACCGTTGAATATACATTAAAAATGTAAATAGACCAGATAATGAGCTGATATTATTTTCTTAATATATATATATATATATATATATATATATGTGTATATATATATATATATTATATTTCTTTTATCCCAATTTCCTTCCTACCATGCGGCGCAAGTTGCCCGGAGCTCTAAGCCGTGTATGTGGGTGTATTTTCTGATGTTTTTCAATTTAAATGCTAGGATTTCCACTTTGCATACTATCATTTCAATATCTCGGACTTTCTTCCGAGGAAAATGTTGTGAGTCATATATTTTATTGCCTCGAATACACGGAGTAGTATTCTAAGCCAGGCGCCCCCGATGGAAGGCGATTTCTTATGTAAGAATATTGCTTTGTAACATAGTTGTATTTATTCGTTTTGAAAGCTTCGGGGCTATTTCAGGAGAAGGTAGTAATTGATAATTGAACTTTTAAAAGAAAATGATGTCTATTAAAGTTATTAAGTTATATGGTACATATGTGTGTTTCTATTAATATTCTGTAACAATATATACAGCACATGCTAAGGTGAGACTAAGTTGAAACTTGCCAGACTGTAGTTTCAGAAACAAGTTAAGGCTCGGAGGATTCGTGTTTCCGGAGATTTTGAACCCTAGTTCCGGTGAGGTTTAAGTTCTCCTGTTCGTCTCATATACGACCATATGGAGAAAATAACGAACACTCGAGCATAACTTAATATAAACTTAAGTTAAACTGACCGCCTTATAAATAAAACATTGAAGAAAATAATTAAGACCAAATTTTTAAGTGAGATGACCTAAATAAGTAACTAGAGTTTATACAAAAACCGACATTTTAGAAAACCGGTTTTCGAATTATAAATTTCCCAGGTAACCGGTTTTCGAATTTCATACAGAAAATCAATTTTTGCTCGAATATTCTGTAATGACATAAAATACTATTAATTAAAATTGGCAATTAAGTGTGATTTAAAGTAGTTTTCGACTAAATTTATTTAACGTTCAATTTTATCAATAGTAAACAAATTTATTTCAATTTTAATTAATAGAACAAAGAAATGATAGTTTATCTGGATTAAATAACTTTGAAAATGATTATTCGTTATTCATACATTATTTTCACATAGGAGAATATAAATATTTTTATGATAGTGAAAGAAAAAAAATCGAATAAATAAAAATAATAAATTTTTAAATAAAAAACTTTGAACTTTCAATTAAATAATACAAATATTAGATATTGATCACTTTTTATTTATACAGTAAAAACCAATTTTTTACGCTGAAAAACCGGTTTTCGAATTAATAAATTTTCGTAAAAACTGACAAACACTATTTGTAACGTTATTTATCCTTGTCAGCATACTTTATCAATAATAATAAAATAATTTATAAAAATTGATAAGTTGCATTATTAACATATAAGTTATAAAGTCTTTAGAATGTAGACATTTTAAATAAGTTATTAGTTTTAGTTAAAATTAAGTTATATAGTTTTATAGTTTTAATTAAAATTAAGTATTCAAGAATTAAAAGCAGATACATAATGGTCAAATTAGAATATAGATTTATATGAATTATGTAAATGGATAATTTGTAAATAGTAGGCTGAATAAATGCTAATAAAAAACATTAAAACTGTACTAAATATTTAGTTATTAGAAATTATAGTAAAATCCACATTCTGATAAAATATGCATATATTTTGCATTACTAAGAAAAGTTTGAAACTTAAATTTGATTAACCTTTTAAATTTCATTTCCAATTAGTAAATTGGATTTTTTCTCCAGAAAGATTGATATGTTATTAAAATTTATAAATACTTATAATAAAACAACACTTTTATGAAAATACAAACATATTACAATAAGAATATTTTTTTTAACAAAATAATTATCAAATTGAATTATATGCAAAATATTTATATATGAAATCTTGTATGCCTTATAAATATACTGGCTTCGGGCAAATTTTATACATCATAAAAAATATGAACACGCGTCTATTAAAATAATATAAAAAATTATAAAATCAGCACATTTACTAATAGCAATATATTTTTATAAATAGAAAAAACTCTAAAAAATGAATTCTAATACCACGATATCTTCATGAATAAATTGTTTCAATTAATAATATTTACTTTATAGTCGAGACAGAGGCATTTATTTGCGTTGGGCAAATAAATATTGTATAAATTTTAAATATTTATACAAGTTGTATAAATCAGAAAAAATATATTTGTTCAATTAAAAAAATATTGAATTAAATTAGAAGTGATATGAATACATTGTAGAAGATAATGGAAATTCATGTATTTTTAGACCAAGAGTAATATTTATATAAATTATTAAATATAATTTTCAATTTCTAAAAATTTGAAAAAATAATCTGACTAATGACTTTGAATTTGAATAATTAATAATAATCTAAAAAAGCATATTGTCATTTAAAATTATACTTAATTTATAGACTATGCAAGCAAATTTAAATTTAATTTATGAATCACGCAAATTTTGCTGATATCAATTCAATTTATCGCCATAAATACATAAATTCTTGTTCGTATTTTTTGTAAACAAAAAGTAGCGATTCTTTATCGCATTATGTAATTGCTTTATGCTGATAACAAAATCGGTGTATAAAATTCTACATAAAACACGATTGTTTAACAATGTAATCTATCAGCATTACGTGTTATTTTACAGAAAATTTAGAGCTATTATTGTTTTAATGTTTTGATAAGAAATGCATGTGAGAGAATTTTCTCACCATAAAATTTTCTAGCTGATAAAAAGAAATAATAATTTTTATTCAATAATTATGTGTAAATTTATACTCATTACCTCATAGATCCTTTTATTTTTAAGTTTACTCTATATAATCACAAAATTTAAATTTAATATATCAAAATTGAAAAGGCTTACTACTGGGTAACCTTTTAGACCTAATGTTTAATATTTCATATATCATCAAAATTACTGAATGTCTTCCTTTTTGTAAAAAAAGATTGTAATTCAATAAAGAGAATAAAAAAAAGAATAAATAATTATGTGTAATAAAATACATATTTTCAAAAATAGTTTTATTATCAAATTCTTATCAATCATATAAACATCATGTAAAAAAGATGTGAAAACAAAACATGTAACTATTAACAATTCCCCAAATATATGTATGAATGTAATTAACTAAAATGTTTTTAGTCTTTAAATCAGTTTTTTTGCAAAAATGCCTGTTTTATATATGCATACATAAATAAGTACGTATATTCTGTACATGTATTTATTCACAAGTAAGAAAAATATAAATATTATATATTAAACTAATTTAATGTAAAACTATTCCAAGCTAAATTTCTACAAAGACCCAATTAACACATAGAACACTATGTATTTGAATAATAAATATAAAATTGTATTTATATACATTTAAAAAAAAAGAGTATCTAGCTCACTTTTGATCATTTACTGCCCCGCAATGGAATGCTTGTCTTTCATATGGCTATTTCTTCCGTTTGTGTATTTAGTAAAATTTTTTTGCTTGAGCTTCTTTACTATCTTTGTACAAAGAATATGCGAGCATGAGGGCCAATTGCACAGCTACGGCCACCAAAAATATGGTTACACTTACACAATTTTGTGTAGGGCATTGAACTTGCGCAGAAGGATTATTATCCATTTTGTGACTCAATCCAGCCATGCCTTGTTTCATTGTGTTCATACCGTCTCTCATTTCTCCGATCAAAGCTTGGACATCATATGCAATACCACCTCCAGAATTTTGTACAGACGATGCTCGTCCTTGGTTGCTGAGTATGGCATCGCTCCTTGCATGGACTTCACCTACAATGCTGCGAACTTCCCGAATAGTTGTTACCAAAGCGTTTATACTGTTCATTAATAAATCTACTTCATGGCGTCTAATTCCGTCGTTTACAGCAACTGGAGCACCCCCTTGAACCTGAGCCATGGGTTGCCCCTGAGATACCAGACTCAAAGTTCTTTCCTGTCTGCCGATTACTTCATCTAATTTTCTTGATAAATCTTTCATGATATCAGCCATAGCAGATTGTCCTTGGAAGATTTGCCTTAACTCTCTTTGATTATCGCTTTCAAACCAGTCATCCATATCAGGTTCTCGCTCTTTATTGTGATCAGGATGTTCCTTGCGGTATTCTTCTTTTTGTTGTTCCAATTTACGTTGATATTCCTGGTACTCTTGTGACAATTTCAACTGTTCTTCTTCGGTGAGTTGTTGTCCTGGTAAGCCCTCAGGTGCTTGACCAACATGCACGGATGTGGTTAAGAAATGGAAAACATCATGATCGTCGGCTAAGCCACCAGTGGCAGCAGATATACCAAAATGACCGTTTTTAGGCAAGTAAACATTTTCAGCTCTCAAACACATGTCGTAATCAGCTTCATTGTTTGTCATACCGTTATGGAAGAGTACAGTGAGTGTGTTTTGGAAGTATTCTATGCGAGCTCTAGTTGCAAAAGGTTTGTTACGGAAGTCTCTCAGACAACCGGCTAACATTTGGGAGGCACCATCGTTTTGATGATCGAATTTTTTGGTACCGTCGTTGACAACAGCCATAACATATGGGTTGTTATGTTTGTTATCGTTGTCAAAAGAGTCGAAAAATATGCCTAAACCGTTCCACATGTCAGAACTGCCAAAAACATCACCATCATAAGCTCCTTTGCTTTCTGTGTACCAGAAGGCTAAACCATCGGCTCCTATACGTCCACGACCGGTTATCCTGAACACAATCTCCACATTCCACCAGTCGAAGTTGGTTTTTGATTTTGTCCATATCGCTCCTTTTTGACTTCTCAGAGAAGGTGCAATACGTACATTTTCAGAACTTGCAATTGCATTTCCACCGTACTCCCAAAAGGGAACGGTTCCGTCCTTTTGCGCTAAGTAAGGCGGTTTGAATGAATATTTATATTCGAAACGTCTATGTTCTAAAGAATTTGAAAAACTTATAAATAAACTAAATGCGATTGCTAAATGTATCGGATACATCCTAACCAAACACGTCAAACAGAGCGCCACATTGCCAGATTTGCCACACAGTCAAACTGACAGCTAAACAATTATGTATCGATTGCCACTGTGGAAGTATTGCCAGAGGGGAGGAACGAATGTCTTTATTATTACGTTGGCGATGGTCGACCATGGAATTTAATTGAATTTATTTAAACACTTAAAATATTTATGAAACAAATCACAACATATTAGAGCAATTTAAAATATGTGCGCACAATCAGACTACTTGATAAATACAGAACAAAAAATCAATGGACGTTGGAATCGCAACTGCGCAGTAGTAGTCGGAGCGCTGGCGTACATTCGAAACTAGAAATCGAAATAAAAAGTTTTGTTTGAATGTAAATAAAAATATTAGCTCATTTATAGATACTCTACATAAACAATTTTAATATTAATAATATAATACACAATATTTTTAACTTCCCATAGGGTAAGTAATTGCAATTACATGTAATCGTCAAAAAATCAAAAATGAAAATTGTTGCTTATTTTCACGTTTTAGAGGTTTCTGAACATTTTGGCATACCTCAGAAAAAATTGATGTGTGTGTATGTATGTATGGATACAATTTTTCATCCACATTTTTGGGCGCACGGTTCAAACCGATTTGAATAATTCGAAAAACTTTCGATTCCTATTGATAGGGAGATGTGCTGATTAGTTTTTGGCAAAGGTAGGTCCAGCCGTTTCAGAGATACGGAGCAGAAAGTGAAAAAAATAGAAATCGAGTTTTTGATAGATTGTAGTATCTGATTTTAATGATTCAAAAAACATTTTACTTGTATCGATGAAATGAAGAACTGGTAAAATTCTTGGTAAGACAGGTCTAGAGGTTTCGGAGATACATAGGAAAAAGTAACAAAAAATATTATTTGACGGCTAAAAATGATCATTAAACATTTGCACATCAAATTATCAGATGTTTTATAGAGATTTTAAATATGTAGACTAATTTTGTTAAATTTTTTTGGGGTTCCGTACTAAAATTTTTAATTTTTAAAGTTCACAAACGAATTTCAAAATTTTCAGATTTTTTTTTCAAAATTTTCAAAAATATATATAAAAATATATGATTGATACATAGGAAAAAGTAACAAAAAATATTAGTTGACGGCCAAAAATGATCATTAAACATTTGCACATCAAATTATCAGATATTTTACAGAGATTTTAAATATGTGGACTAATTTTGTTACATTTTTTTTAGGTTTCGTACTAAAATTTTTAATTTTTAAAGTTCATAAACAAATTTCAAAATTTTCAGATTTTTTTTCAAAATTTTCAAAAATATATATATAAAAATACGTTCAAAAATATATAAAAAATAAATTATAAGCGTTATTTTACTCGAAAGAAATATATCCTCAGATGGATTCAGTCGTCATCTCTTGTTAATATAAACGTTCTTAAGTATTTTGTGCAATAAGATCGCCATTATATAAACAAAAAATATATAGTAATAGTAAAAATACATAATATGGAATTCATAATGCAGAATAAATTGATATTTAGATTTATTACTCTAAACAAGAGATCAAGCACAACAATAGTTTGTGTAGGTGTATGTATCAATAATATAGAGATGTACTTTATAATCGACATATTTGCAATTTTTATATTGATAGTGTTAATAGAATTATTCAAGATTGTTAAAAGTTCAGTGTGTAAGTGAATATTATAGAATTTATTAATTAGCAATTACTTTAATTTTATAATAAAGGTTTAAGTCCTAAATGCTAATTACAATGACAAACCGATCATGTCTGAAGTGTGTCCCTAATTACATTAATATTTTCAAATATTACAAGTATTTTTAATGATATTATAGATATATAATTTATAATTGTGTGCATTACGAGTGTTATTATATTACTAATAAACATTATTCAAAATTGTTATATGATCTATTTAACATAATTCATTTCTTACCAGCGCTCCTATTATGTCATTCAAATTCTAACGTTGCTTTCAGGTTTGTTTTGAAATAACTTCATAGTTTACAAATGATGAAGGTGATCAGTTGACGTTTCGTGTGAAGGTGTTGTCAATATTTTAAAATACGTCAACACATTTCTTATTTATGTGTTTGCTTGCAAAATAATTTAAATCAAAACATTTTTTTATAAGTTGTTTAATCAAGTGCCTTAATTAGTGCCCGAAAAATGGATAAAGACGTTTCAAGGTATTTTACACGATTTCTCTAATCTTTCTTCCTTATCATGTGATCTTGTTTTCAATTTATTTTTAATCTAATTTAGAACTCGCAATTACGTATCTGAAAACACACAAATCACCACACAAAATAATAAAAAAGAAACAGTGAGAAATATGACAAACAGTTCTTTGGGCAAACGTAAGAAAAAGCAGGAGAAAAAAAATAAATACTTGCAAGAATGGGTTGACAAAGCCTTACAACAAGATGTAATAGAAAACGATTCAGACTTCAGTGAAAACATCTACCCACCTAACTTTTACCACATGAATCCGATGCATCAACAACGTATACACTCTGCAATATCAGACCCAAGTTTCTGCAGGTTCGGAGTACCTGTAAATCCTTTCCTTATGGAACCCTCATCATTACCCTACTACAACCATTCCACCACTAAATCCCACCAGTACATTCCACAACCTAATTATAACGTTCCTAGAAATACATTCCCAAATAGGAAACGATGTTTCAATTCAAGGCAAAATCATACCACACAAACGTCTGTAGTAGCAAAACCTGCAAATACTCCTTCAGAGTTACAATTTACAAGCCTCCCACCGGTTGATATGACTGCTTCGAGTGTTGATGATAGTCAGGATCAAAGACGGTTTAGTGATCCTGGTTTAGGTTCCAATGGGGACGGCCAGGATTCCTCAGACAGTGATGATTCGAACGGTAGTTCTAATTTAATTTCAGTGCCGAAGAAAATTATAACAACTTTGGTGGAACAGATACATTCGTTAAAGGAAATCACAACAAAATTGAATAGAGATATGTTTGAAATGAGGGGTAAGTTAATAATAGGACTTATTGCATTAAATGCATTTGTATTGATAAATTTGAATTTATTTTTTAGGTGAATTAGAACAGGTTAAGCAGCACTCAGCATGGGCTAGACAAAATACACCTGCTACAACAATTGCACCAGCGTCTCCTTTACCTGTAGGAAATCAGACGTATACACCAGGAATGCTTGCTGATGCTATTCGTGAAGTACGCGATTCCACAAAGGTCAGAAAAACACTAAACCATTTGACATATTTTTATTTTGATGGCAAAAAATAATATTTGGTGTTATATTTTAGGTACGTGAAGAAGCATTTATGTTAAGATTTAAATCACTAATGGATGAAAGGGCTGCGAATAATAGTTTGTATGGAAATATGAACGGACTAGATAGTATTTCAGAAAGTGGACGCGACATACATGAATTAACGGTACTTGTGAATTTTTATTTACCTACACTTAATTTTAAGATATATTTTAATGCTAAATTTAATTTTTCAGAAAGCTCGAATTAACAAGCTTGAAACAGAATGTCGTTTGGAGAGACTTGAGGAAGATCTTAGAACCTTGAGACTGCAAAATGAGTAAGTATATTAATATGTAAATCGAAAATGAAAATTTTTGCTTTTCTCGACGTTTTGAAGGTTTCTGAACATTTTGGCATACCTCAGATGCGTGTGTGTATGTGTGTTTTGTATGTCCGCATTTTTTCGTCCACGTTTTCGGGCGCACGGATCAACCGATTTGAATGGTTCAAAAAACATTCGATTCCTATTGATAGGGAGATGTGCTGATTAGTTTTTGGCAAAGGCAGGTCGAGCCGTTACGGAGATACGGAGCAAAGAGTGCAGAAAATACAAATCGAGTTTTTGAGAGAACGGAGTATCGGATTTGAATGATCTAAAAAACATTAAATTTGTAATGATTGGGAGAAGAGGTGATTAGTTTTTGGCAAAGACAGGTCCCGCCATTTCGAAGATACAGAGCTAAATGTGCAAAAAATGGCAGTTTTTGAGTGAACTAAGCGTCCGATTTGAATCATCTAAAAAACTTTCTGCTTGTATTGTCAAAACAATTGTTTTTGAGGATAAAAAATTAATTAATTAATTAATTAATTAGAATTTTGGATTAAAAATTCAAAAAATTACCCAGGCTAAGTACAGTCTAAGCGCCACTCTAGTACAAATGTTTACCCAAGTGCGTTTAGACTGTTTATGTATTGGAGCAATTTTCCAATTTGGTGAAATTGAAAAATGTGAAAATGCCGCCAAGCTAAGCACAGTGCAAGTGAAAATGTCGCACAGAATTATTTGCAAATGCGTTTAGATTGTGACTATACGGGAGCACTTTTTCAATTTTGTGTAATTTTTTTTGAAATTGAATTCGAAATGAAATGACGATTGTTAATGTTCAGGAGATAAATTGATTTATTTATAATTTACATTTGATTTGCTCAGATATAACAAGATAGCAAAAATAATGAAAGTTACAGTATTTGTAATAATATATGATGAAATCATTCCGTAAAATATGAATTTTAGAGAGAATTTATTCAGGATAAATCTATTGTTTTCACATAAAGAAATTACGGGAAGACGATGTACAAGGCAGGAACTTTCTATTCCAATTAACTTAACGTATAGTTCCAACAAGAATTCAGAAAAAAATCAACTAAATACAAGTACAAAACAGACTCTTCAAAAGAAAATATTCCAGATAATGTTTTAGAAAGATAATAGGGCGAACAAAATCAGCCAAAAACGTAAAAAATGCGTGTGCAGAAAATACACTCTAAGAAAAAAATCGTAAAAAATTGGATAAAACAGAATAAAATGTAGATTTCGCATTCTAAAATAAAAGAAATATTTTGTATTTGTATTTATAAACTCTTAAACTAGCATTGACTTTTCATTCAATACTGAAAAATATAGATTTTGCATGACCGGTTGCGGTAGGAATAGTAAACATGAAATGTCGGTAGGAATAGTGTTAAAAATTCTCGAATATTTCAATACGGTACGGGAAGTTCCAGCAATTTGTCTTAAGGCACGATGCCATACACCACTAGTTAAATGTTGTTTTATTTTGTAGAATGCCATATTTACATAATGGGACGACAGGCCCTCGTACAATTCAACGTTTTCGCTCGTTCGATAGCAAATTGTTGGATTCTGAAAGAGATCGCGAAATTGAAATGGAATTGCTTGATTTAAGACGCGAAGTACAAGAAGCTAAAGCTAGCCGGGATGAAGCTATAGAAAAATCTAAAAAGTAAGCAAACTAACTAATACTTTTGCACTCCTTAGCACTTTCTATCTATATCATATCAAATTTCTATCTATTCCAGTAACGAACGTCTAGTGACCATCCTTCGCAAAAAGTTGCACCAAGCCTCAATGAACGGCGATACCGATTCGGCAAATTCTGATCAACAACAGCAACAGCAACAGCATTAAGTCAAATCAGTCCAATTTCTCGAAATCATTCTTTAACAGGACAAAGTTTGAATACTTCTACATTAGAATTGCGAGCTCGTCAGACGCCTACAAGTGCAGCTTCGCAGAGCCATAATGGATATGTTACTATGTCCGGACCTGTTACCGATTTGTGAGTTGATAAATGAATTTTTTTTGGGATAAATTATATTGTAAAAGATAATTACAAACATAAGTGGTAACAGAAAAGAGTTATCCGCTAATGTTTTTAATTATTGAGTTGCTTGTTCGATGATTATTTTATGTCATATAAGGTTGTCAAATATCTCCCTTCCGCCTTTTTGTATTATAAACCAAGAGCAAAAAAGCGGAAGGGAGATATGTGACAACCTAATATAAAGATATATAGTATAGATATATATTATGATATATATATATATATATATATATATAAAGTTTATGGGATAATATTAACTCCGATACTAGTTAATTAGAGGTCTTCAAATTAGTGTATCATTTTATTATTTATTTCCATAAATTGATATGAGAAATTTAATTAAAATATTTTGTTTTTACTGAAGTATTTCGTTGACTAAAACAATTACAATTATGGTTTGTATTTAAATATTTTAACGTTTATCTTCATTCAAATTAAAACTAGTGGTGTATGGCATCGTGCCTTAAGGCAAATTGCTGGAACTTCCCGTACCGTAACGAAATGTTCGAGGAATATTAAATGTTTTTAAATAGATTATTATAATTATTTAAATGTATAGAACTTTAGCTAGAATCAGAATTAAAATTCGATTTTTTTTCGATATTCAAACAAAATAAATTAAAAAAAATCTTTCCCCAAAAATCTTTTCAATTGTTTCGTTTAGCAATTGTTTCGTCAACACAAGCAGAAAGTTTTTTAGTAAATCATTAAAAAATAATTATTTTTATTCTGATGTAGTGTATTTATTTTGTTCTTTATTCGGAGTTAATATTTTCCAATTAAAATTTTGCATATTCACAAATTCTCCATTTATACATTTATATTTGTGCTAACATTTGTGTTTGTTACATGTTTATAAATTTGTTATCAAATACCAAAGTATTGCATTAACGAATTCCAAGCATTTACAATAACATCTATTGTTATATTTTATATAAATATTTTCACATTCTAGAATATTTTAAATAACTATAAATTATTATCATAATTGTTCTAAATTTTATCAAAATTTTTAAATAAATTATCCAGGAGAGTTATGCAATACTTTGACTGGGATATTTGGCATGTTTGGGGGTTTTGTCAAAATGTGTTTTAATATGTAAATAATAAAAATTTTATATTGAAAATAATTTTGTCACTAATATTGTGATGTAAACAATTTACTGCTGAAGCTTGAAGTTATTGGATAACGTTAATACTTAAAAAAAAACTCAATTTATCTGCTTTGTCGACTTTATACATATTCATTTGTAATTTTTATTTTGGGTAATGAAAGAAAGTACATACAATTTTTATTCTTTAATAAATTATTCCATTTACGTTTCGTCTAAGGAAAATATTCCATATAAACTTTGTTAAAATGATAGGATGAGGTTAAATGAAACAAAAAAAAAATTACTTAATTTGTTTACTTTTTAGACTTTGTACATATTCATTTGTATTTTTTTATTCGGTTAATGAAAAAAAGTACATGCAATTTTTATTCTTTAATAAATTATTTCATTTACGTTTTGTCTATAGAAGAAAAATATTCTATATAAACTTCGTACTTCAACAGAAATTATAATTTTATAGACTCGCAGAGTAAATTGATTAAATAATAATAAATTAAATACTCGAATTAATTATTATTTTTATCTACTCGAATTATACAACCCGATTTAAATCATTTTAATTTGTTTTAATTTTATTACAAATTTTTATTAGAACATATAGACGTTTTTTTCTTAGAATCCGACAAACACTCGATTTACTCGTTTTGTTTTTTTTATACTCAATTTATAAGAATTACTATCGATATTTTTATTTAAAATGTAATATGTTTTTATTAAAAGCTCAAAATATATGACTATGCTAAGCATTAAAATTTGTTTTAAAATTTAATTTACAAAAAATTTAATAAATAGGTAAATAATATGATGAAAACAAAAAAACTTCTCGAACAGGCATACTAAAAAAATATAATAGGCTTGCGTACGTTTCGAATCGTTATTTGACTTTTCTTCAGTGTAAAAAATACAAATTTTTGGAAAAAACATAAATCTACATTTATTGAAAAACTTGAATTACATAATGTTAGTGAAAAATAATTAATAATATTTAATTAAAAAGAGTTAAATGTATAACATAGTATAATTTTAATATAAAAAATCTGATTATCCAATTAAATTTTAAGTACTTTTATCAGCTGAAGAAGAGTCAAATTAGGACTCGAAACGTATAGAAGTCTATTACATTTTTTTAGTACAAAAATTTAGTTTTCTTTCCATTATCTAGAATAATGCCTGTTTTTATTATTTATGTATATATATATATATATATATATATATATATTATATTATATAATGAGGTTTATAATATTATAAGCAATATTCCACAAAATGTGATAAAAAATTAATACGTCACACGTAATATTTTTGGCACCTATTATATAATAATCAGTAGCTTTAGTAATATTTAAAAAATAATTCCAATTATATTCTAAAATTTAATAATATTAAGTATATCGAACTGCAATATTGAAAAACATATATAACGAATTTATATTTATATTATATAAGCTCTCTAATATTTGCCATTAAGATTTTTATAAATAGAGAAAATAATTTTTGTTTATAATAATGCAATTTATTTATAGACAAGTATATGTATATGAAAGTATAAAAAATTGGTGATTTTACATCAAACTGCAATGCTCAATGTATGTTTATATATATATATATATATATATATATATATATATATATATAAATTTGTATATATGTTGGTGATAGTAATATAAACAATGCCTTGCATTTTCATTTTCATTCCCATTTATGTTTGTATATATATGGTCAATGGTAATTTAATTATTCATGTTTGTTCAAAATGGTTTGAATTTTATTAATTCAATGCTCCATGTAAATAAAACAATTTTGTACAAAAAAAACTGGGGATTTATATAATATTTGGTACTTGTCTGTGCATTTAATTTATTACTCTCGTGATGGTTAAAATTATTATTGGGATTTGTTTAAAAAAATATTTTTTGAGTTAATTTTAATTTCGTATTGCAGGCAGTTTTGTTAAAACAAGATTCTTTGGATGAAAATTGGACAATTGGAATTATTATTATATTGACCATACTTATATATAAGGACTCGAATGTTACATTGTTTACTTAGATTTGTTTTTAGATATTTATTTGAAAATTTAAGCCATTATTAAGTACAAATATGATTTTCTTAAAATTTAATTTAATGAATTTTTATTTTATTAATTTAATACATATTATATAATAATACTCGGTTGAACAAATAATTCGAATCAAGCAGCTTCTGAAATATTAACTATAAAATATATAATTATATTATTAAATAGAATTAACTTGAACAAATAATAAAAGACATGTTTCACTAATTTACTCGTTTAGAAACTTTTAATAAATACTCCAAAGTTTTACCTAATTATTACTTCTATTTTAGTTATTAATATTTTTACAGGGGTTTTAATTTAGTTTTAGTATAGATTTTGTTTAAAAAAATGTTTTAACTAAATAGTTATTAATGCTAAACGTGCCTTTTCGATATTAAATCCATATTTATGTTTGAGACTAAATTGTACTTACAAAGTAGATTGTTAAGATTTGAGATTGTAAATAACATTGTAACAATTATTTTATATGTATAAAATAAATGAAAAATATATAACTTTACTAATTGATTTGTAAATATCATTTAAAAAAAGTAACTTTTTCAGAGACAAAATTATAAGGCATTATATTAATTAATATGCAAGTAGTTAGTTCTAATATTTTAGGATTTTTTGATAAATTTACATGTTTATATATATTTTTTTATTTCAGATATAAAAATGATATTTTGAAACAAAAATGGTACTATATTTTTCAGAAGGGATATAGAAGAAATTTAAATTGATAATATTATTTGTAGAAACTCAAATTTTCAAATAAAACATTTTTGAAGTGTTTATTAATTCTAGAAAAAAAATTATAAAAAATATTAATAAATTATTAATAAATATAGCTGATGATATAAATAATATAGCTGATGATATAAATATTATAACTTCAAAATTTAAAGAAATTTTAATAAATATATGTAGTATATACGTTTTTGTTTTAGTTACTTGTATATGTGAAAGATTTATATATTTATTTTTATTTCTTTACGAAATAAATATGGCACGTTAGTAAATATTTGAACAGATCCAATTTGACAGCAGATCAAAAAATGTTATAAAACATATGAAAATCATCTCGTAGACTTTTTCGTTTTTATTTTTATTTTTTCCTGACTAAAATTCTGTTCTGTTTGCCTTCGGAGTTCGGCTAATGTACATATTACATATTTGGAATTTTCATATACTCGATGGTGTGTGCCTTGAGCAGTGGTGGAAAAGGATAAAAAAATATTTATAATTATTAATATTTTATTTTTCCTTAACCAAATTATTAAAAAAATGATAATTCATAAGTAGAAAGTGAGCGAGTATTAAAAGTTCTATTAAAGAATTTAGAGTTTCGTTAATTTATATGAGAAGAATGAAAAAAGTAAAATAATGGTATTTAAGATGACTGACTGAGTGATGGCACACATACAGAGTCGAAACGTACAAAATAGTCAAGACATGTTAATCAACTTAAAGGTACTTAAACATTTTTTATCATTAAAAAACTATATAAAAACAAGAATATATAAGAGAAAAATTATATAACTTATACGTTTCGGCTTAAAAGTATTTACAATCGTCATTAAAGAAATTAAAATTATTAATAAATTAGTTTCACGTAAACTCCCGAAATTGTAGATTTAAAAATCAGATTTTTTTCTGAACTATGTAGATTTAAAAATAAGGTTTTTTATGAACTATGTAGGATTGAGTTGCTTAAGTCGTACCCCCTAAGAAAATAATGCAGCAATATTTAGTGAAATTATATTAAAACAAAATCTTTCACGTGTAATAAATTTTAATCTAGAATGATAAATATTCACTGATTATTGTTTTATTAAATTAGGCATGTTTGCGTTTTTTATATATGTGCCTAGTCGCCTTAGTCGTACCACATACAGCCTTTTGAATATCTTGATATTTTTTCTTTGAAATGTTTAAATTGTTTTCACTACAGAAACAAAATTAACAGGTTCTCAACAATATCGAGGGTTTTTCCAAAATATTGCTGAAATATAATATTTAGTGCAATTAAATTAAAATAAAATCTTTTACGTGTATTGAATTTCAATCTAGTATGATAAATATTTACTGTTTTTTTTATTACAAATTTTATTTAAATTACAAAATTACAGAGGTACGACTTAAACTACAGGGCCCTTGAAATTTGAAATTAAAACCAACGACATAATCTAAGCAAAATTCTACCATTAAAACACATATACCTACACTAGGATCAAATAAGTAATATAATTAATTACTTAGGATTAAAAACTTAAAAATATTTTTAACATAATAGGCGGGTCAAAAATATTAGTAAAAATTTTACAAAATTCTATTTTCTAATTATTTCTCCTTTGAAAAGTCCTTTTCTGCTTCATAATTGTGAACATTTGCTTACTAAACTAATTTAGATTAAATATAGTAGGGGTACGACTTAGGCAATTCTGTCATGAAATATGCATAAACATTAAATTATCAAATTTTATTTTTATCAAATATTCAAAGATATCTATCCACGCATTTTTAAACAAAGTTCTGGTCATTTTATTTTTATAAAATTTTCAAAGATATTTTTTATTTATAAAAACATTGATTCTGCAAATTTGTTGGTGAAAATTCAATAGTATGTTTTGTATCTTGGAATGCATTTTTATAGAAAATATAAAAACAATGACATTAAGCATCTTTTAAATTTAAATAATGTCAAACCTGCATAATTTTTTTAAATATTAAATATCATCAAATACAGTGTCAATGTAAGAATGATGTAATATTTAATTTTTTTATGAAAAAAGTGATTCTGCGAACAAAATTGTCGATGAAAATTCAATTGCATGTTTTGGGTGTTAGAATCAATTTTTATAGAAAATCTAAAAACAATGACATTAAGTTTATATTAAATTTGAATAATTTTAATTCTGTATAATTTTTACAACATATTTCTATTACCTTTGCCATCACTGTTTCGGAGGTACATAATAATTCGAAAAGCTTTCCATAGTTGCGAGCTTTTTAATAAGCCCGACTATACTACAGGTCGGGGGGCAAAAACGGGCAAAACGGGCTAGACGGGCTGTTTGTTCGTTGTTTCATATATTACAACAACGCCGAATGTTTATTAAATAATAGGACAAATATTTTATATGCATCATACGCTTATACGTTTTCAGTTATTTAATATTACGTGCTTTTGCTCTGCAAATATTTCGAACAATAATATACTACCCAGAGATAGATAGAGGATGAGGATGTGAACTTGTTGCAACTATTATATGATAATAATGATAGTGGAATCAAATTGTGCAACTATTTTGCATAGCACATACCTACCGAAATAATGGGGGATTAGGTTTATTAGATTAATACACTTATGAGGTAATCGTATATTTTTAGTCGATATTGGTAAGGCATTTTATCTTGGGCATATTTGTTTAATTAATGAAAAATTTTAGGAAATTTTATGAAAATTGTTTCATAATCTCTAATATCAGGCACCCCTGCCTGACTGAGATATTAAAATAATATATCAATAAATAAAAAAAAAAAAAAGATTTTCGAATAATGGCGCTTATCCTGTTTTAAAAATTGATTACTTTAAGCATTATCCAAGGTTTGAGAGTACATTCTTCTAGTTTTTATACTAGATATTTAAAATATATATATATATTTTTTTATAAAATAAGACGATTGAATGGTGTACTCTTTTTGGTAAGATGTAGTGAATCTAAATTTATCAAAAAATTAAACAAGTTTCCAAAAATTGTTAACTTTATTCAATTAGTTAACTTCCCGTAGAGTAATTTATAGTAATCACAAAAAAATCGAAAATGAAAATTTTTTATATAAATATTCTGGCGTAGGTACATTGGAAAAATTGATGTATTTGTGCGTGTGTGAGTGTGTGTTCGAATATAAAATTTTGTTGACGATTTTGGGAACACAGTTTAAGCGATTTAAATGATTCAAAAATTATTTGATTGCTAGGAAGAAGTGTGAATAGTTTTTGATATCAAAATGTTTTTTTTAAATTTAATTTTTGGTACAGGAAGTTCCAGCAATTTGCCTTAAGACACGATGCCATACACCACTAGTTATGGATTTTTTTGCATAACAAAGATTTGCATGTGGTAGGTATTAGTTGGAATATTTCTCAACAAAATTTTTATCGGTGTGAAAATAAAAAATAAATAACTTTTTTAATGATTTTATATAATCAATCATAGTAATTCATAATGTTCTATAAATCACAGTAAAACTATTTTTCAAAGAAAATTAACAGGTATTTTAACTATTAACAAAATCATTTTGCAAAATAAAGAATTTGCCTGATACTAAAATTTCAATTTCTACAAAAATTTAGAGTGCTAAAAATTTATACATAATAGATTTAAATTTATTAAAAATTTACTATAAATCTATAATAATCAATAATGTGCTCTTATAGTAAAAATAGATTGACTACATCATTTTTTTTAATTTTATTATTTTTTCAATTTCTAATATGAAATAAGATAAAAAAAAACGAATTTCAACTAATGAATATTAAGTATAAAAAAATCTGCAACATAAACTTTGTTAAATTAATTTTAGACTTTATGTGGTAGTAAAAGTTTAGTTTCTTAAAAAAAATATTATTTCTCTGAATTATGATTTAAAGATAAGGTTTTTTCTGAACTATGTAAAATAAGGTTGCTTAAGTCGTACCCCCTAAAAAAATAATGCTGCAACATTTAGTCCAATTGAATTAAAAGAAAGTCTAAATATAAGGAAATTCCTTAGGGTAGAAAAATATGTACATAATTATATATATTGCATCATATCCCACATAATGCAAAAAAAATCAAAACTGAAAAAAATTAACTTATCGTAAGGTAGGTTATAGTAAATAGATTTTTTTTAAAAAAAAAATGTTTACATTGTTTATTTGTCTTGAACTTGCTTGCTTATATATATATATATATATATATATATATATATATATATTGATAATTTGCATACCAAAAAATTTATCTGGTAGTAGAAGTTTAATTTCTTAAAAAAAATGTATAGCTTTTGTACAGGACAGATAGAATTTATTAAAAATTCACCATATTTTAATTCATTATATTTGCTACAAAAATATACTAAATAAGCCTAAGGCAAGATAAAATCAGACTAAATTTCCATTGAATAATAAAGGTCTTAGAAAACCCGTATCTTAGAACTGAAAAAAAATATTTCGATGTATTTTTTTCATTTCATTCGGAGATTTTTTTCATTAAGCCATTACATATTTTTTATTATATTAATTAATAAATAAGATAAAAAAATAATAATACTAAATAATAAATCACCCCTATTCAAATTAAACTGAAGTAAGTATTCTAAGTCGAGACTTAGATCGCAATACTTGCGTTTTAAACTAATAAAAAAATCATATTTCCCCCAATCCTCCCCCCAGAAAATGTTCCACGTGCGTTCCTTCAAATCTTTATCCTTTTTCCGCCCAGACAAATAAATAAGGGGTGTATTGTAATATTGCCTGGTGGATTCTATTTGTTTATGTGTGTACAGTATCATTTCTAACGAAATATCAAATCCATCGATATATAGCAGTAGAAGTAGGTATATGTAGGTATATGGGAGATACACGGATCTCGTCGTAATCCACTTTAAATCTATCTCAATCGGCAAATAAACCGTATTCCGGTACCGTACAAACTGTACAAACAATAGGTATAGAAGGTATAGACGATGGGCACTTTTTGCCCGAAGAGAATTTGCAAAATCGTATTAAAATTGGGTGCGGTGGAATTGAAACACTACATCAATATATATTTATTTTTACTTTGAATTTTTTTTAAATGTATGTATGTAAGTATATATATATATATATATATATATATATATATGCATAATTAACTTCCGTATTTTATTTTCAATTCATCATAAAACCAGTATTTGCCTCGTCGCATATTAAGCCGGCACGCGGCATTTGCGTTTAACCTAACACAAGGCATTGTTTCAGGTCAAAATAATTTTACCGTACCGGTGTTGCGTGGGACGCGATTTCTTTTAAATTGATGAATAGTAACTAAATATTTACATTCATATTCAATAGCTTATTGTTTACTAAAACAACTTCTGTAGTTTTGATTCTTTTTCTGTATTACGGCTTTGTTCAAAATAAATTGCATTTTATAGAATTCCATCAATTACTCTGATTGCTTGTATATAAAATTATTAAAAACTGAGTGTTTTCACATTTTTAATTCATTGTGAATAAGTATAATATAAGGCATTGAATTTAATTAAATCAATGTTATTAATTTGCATTATTGGAATTAGAATAATTTTACAAAATATTTAAAAAATCTCTCAATATCATATACTATTACCATCTGTTCTGATTTGTAAATGAATGAAAAATAATTACAGGTTAAATGTATTGATCAATGAATGAGCAAATTTGTATTTATTTTAAGCATTATATCACATACCCCTTGTGATATAAATAGAATTTAGAAACCTTTTCGTGAAAATAATTTTTAAAATTTGGAATGGCATGCATTTGGACAACGTGTGTGTAAAATATATTTTAATATTTACAGAAAAATTGTGATTTGTTGGAATCAACGATTTGAGCATATATTTTATAATATGACAAGAGACAAATTTAATACAAATTAGAGTATTTAATTGAAAAATAATAATTATTGAAAAATAATAAATGCTAATTGTAAAATATTGCTTACCTAAACATCTTAGAACACACAAATAAAAGTACATCACTGTTTACTCACCTGAAAAAAAGAAAAATTAAATTAGTATTTTGCATTTTAGATTTTGTCAAATTATATAAGTAATATTAAAAGATTTTGTCAAATTATATAAGTAATATTAAAAGAAAAGTTTAAAATTTAATTGTTTTTATAATTAATTTCTTTCTCAAATTAGTGTTCATATTACATATATTAAATGAAAAATTTATTAAACAAAATGTATGAAGAAAAATTATTTAGAAATATAATATTTAAAATTATTTAAAGTATGATATTTCCAACTAACATTAGTATGTTTTTGTTGTCGGTATAAAATCATTTATTTCTCTGATAAGAAATTTTACATAACAATATTCTGATTGTACATTATTTACTCCTTGGGATAAGCAGTCGAAATAGAAATATTATATAAAAAATTCTCAGTTTTATACTGAGTTACAATACCCCCACTTTTATACAAAAATTGATATCATCACCAGATCCAAACTGGATAGAAATTTTTTAATATATTAAAATTTCCTATAAATATTTACAAAATATAGTAATAAGAAATAATATTTACTCTAAACTGTATTTATCAATCATAAATAGATGATAAATAAATTAGAAAATAAATTAGAATGTAAATTAATATAAATTAATTAGTTATAAAATATTAATTTTAATAGATAATAGTCATAATTATTCATTCTTCAATTTATTATTTATTTGAAAATAATTTGAAATAAATAAAAATTTTTTTTTGAAAAACTATAATATTTGGTATTAACATTAGTATACTTGTTTTATATTTTTAAAAATTTGTAAAACTATAGTCAAATATGATATTTGGAAAAATTACTTACTTTTACTAATATTTAAAAGTCATAAAATTATTTTATATATAAATAGAAACAAATAAGTTATAAAATATCAATTTTAATACTTGATAGAAATTTTGAGTGTTAACTGTTTCCTAATTTATTAACAAAATATCAATATAGTTTATTAAGATGTTAATAATATAAAGATTTACTCAAAAACTCATTTTAATTACTCAAAAAAAAATTAATCCAATAAAATAAGATTTTAAAAGAGTATGATATTTGCTACTAACATTAGCATATTTTTTTAAATATAGTAAAATATGATATTTGAAAAAATTACTTACTTCTAATAATATTTATCAATTATGGGTCTGTTGAAAAATATTAATTTTAATAGATTATAGTAATAATGACATTAAATGTGAATTAATTATTTTTTTATTAAAATTGTTTAATTTTATTTATATTTCTTTTCCTTTAATCAATATAGTTTATTGAGATGTTAATAATATAAAGATAATTTTATTCAAAAAAAAATCAATTAAATAAAATAATATTTTGAAAGAGTATGATATTTGCTACTAATAACATTAGCATATTTTTTTTAAATATAGTAAAATATAAGGTTGTCAAATATCTCCCTTCCGCCTTTTTGTATTATGAACCAAGAGCAAAAAAGCGGAAGGGAGATATTTGACAACCTAATATAATATTTGGAAAAATTACTTCTAATACTCACTTTTAATAATATTTATCAATTATAAAATTACATTATAAATGAATCAGAGCGAATGTATTCTAATAGAATTTAGTAATTTAGATTTTTAATTGATTTAAGTATTTTATAATCAAAATTAATTATTTTTATTTATATTTCGTAAAACTTATCTTTTTGTGATGCATCTTAACAGCATATATTTAACATTATTTATTTTGTTTAAATTAATTTTAAAAATTTGTAAACAATTATATTTTCCTTTGAAAGAATTTCTATAATGATTCCACTAGATTGTTGAGAAAAACAGAAAATTTCCAAAATATGTGTATACCATTTTTGGATAAATATTAGTATTAGTATGTTAAATTAATCTATGATAAATATTATATAATTTGAAGACACTTTGCACACTTACATCCAACTCCCGTACGTTACAGACAAAAACCCTTCTTAAATAATTAATTTCCTTATCTCTGCGTATGAAAAATAATTCTCGCCTTCTGAACATATGTTTTTTCTTTTCCCTTTTCCTACACACACACACATGTATATATATATATATATATATATATAAATCCGAGTGTGTATTATGAATTTGTGTGTATTAATTCTGAAAATGTTGTCGGAATGACGATGACGGGTGTAGAGGATAGGGGGGGGCCTGTTGAGATAGTGTAATCTGAGTGTTCTAAATAACTTATGGGCAATTTTCCGGGCTCGAGTTTTTGGCTCTTCTCCAGAATAATCTCGACTCCTTTTCCGACGGCGTTGGAGGCTCAAGAAGAGAGAGTTTTTTCGCACGATTTTCACACTTCATCATGCGTCTCCGTCGGTGAAGAACCGACGAGAAAATTATATGGAGAGGCGAGATGGCGATTTATTAGAAAGGGATTCATTTTATTCGTTTTAGAAATGAAATTCAAACTAGGTGAAAGTGACATTTGACAAATTGTATAAATTTTCCGATTTGCGTAATAATTGAAAATAAACCAAAATTAAGATTAGGCTATTTAGATAAAATTTTTACCTGTTTATTTCGAATATAAAGATTTCGCTTTCAATTAAACCTTAATATTACGATTTCCAATCAATATCTCTTAAACGCATTTTTATTATTAACTTCCCGTAGGTTGTGTCATTGTAATCATCCAAATTGAATCCAATTGAAATTTTTTACATTTTTTCATGTTTTGAAGGTTTCTGAACATTTTGGCACACCTCAGAAAAAATGGATGTGTGTGTGTATACATGTATGGATAAATTTTTTTCTCTATCTTTTCTGGCGCACGAATCTACCGATTCGGATGATTGAAAAAACATTCGATTCCTATTGCTAGAGAGATGTGCTGATTAGTTTTTGGCAAAGGCAGCTCCAGCCGTTTTGGAGATACGGAGCAAAAAGTGCAGAAAATAGAAATCGTGTTTTTGAGAGAATGAAGCATCCGATTTGAATGGTCCAAAAAACAATCGAAAGGAGGAATCGAGGAGAAGTGATGATTAGTTTCTGACAAAGGCAGGTCTAGCCGTTTTGGAGATACCGATGTAAATGTGCCAAAAATAGCAGTTTTTGAGATAACTAAGCATCCGATTTAAATGATTCAAAATAAAAATTCTGTTTATTTTAAGAAAATAATTGCTTTTGAAAAAAAATATTTTCTTTAATATTTTTTTTTTTTGCATATCGAACATAATTCAGATTTTAATTTTAGTACTGACTAAAGTTAGCATATTTTTAGTTCTAATATACTTCAAACAAATAATTTCAACTTGGCAATTCCGTTTATATAATTTTTGTAAATATTAGACATTGTTACAATATTAATAATAATCTATTTAAAAACATTTAATATTTCTCGAACATTTTGATATGGTACGGGAAGTTCCAGCATCTTGCCTTTAGGCAAAATGCCATACACAACAAGTTAATTCTAAATTGGAACAACATAAATAATGTTAAATGTATCACAAAAATGCATTACAAAAAAGTATTTTTTACGAAATTTAAATAAAAATAAATAATTTTAATAATGATATGATTAAATCATATTTAAGGTCATTATTACTATAATTTATTAAAATTAGTATTTTTGTCAGATTTAAATAAAACATATTTTTATGCTTGAAAAATATCACAAGTAGGTAATTTTTCCAAATATTAGGCTGTCAAATATCTCCCTTCCGCTTTTTTGCTATTGGTTTATAATACAAAAAGGCGGAAGGGAGATATTTGACAACCTAATATCAAATTTAATTATATAGTCAATAACTAATTGACTATATAGTCAATTTGACTACGTGTATGCGTTCAAAATATATCTTTTAAACGCCTTCTTAGTTTTACTAATTATATTAATTATAATACACAAATACATGCTTGCATGTCCTAAAACACCCCTTTACGATCTGATCATCCAAAACTGTTACTTCATATTTGTGTACAATCTAAAAATCCTTCGCACAATCTCTAACATCTTTTATTCTCATAAATAATACAAAACAGAAGTCAAAAAGCAATGCAATTTACTCACTCTTTTGCAAGAGAGTTCCCTTACCCCTGCTGCAGCAATGATATACATTTGCAAGTGGAAAAGAGGCGGAAAAGCGCCCAGGAAAAACGAACTCTGCTTCTCGCAAATAAATCATGATAATTTTCATTCGTAAATCTGAAATTCTCTATGTAGATACTCGTTTATACGGTACATATTCCGTGTTGGTGTATTATTTTGTCATTTTGTTTTTATTTCGGATTTTGGAACGTGCTCCACGTTTAGTGGCTTTATTCGTGTTGACATAGGAACATAGTTGAGGTAAACGATAGGGTGTGTTGATTTAATTAAAGATTAGATAACATAATTTAATATATCCACATATATATATAGGGGTAAAAATGTCCACCCACTCCAACGTGAAATAACAAACCTACGAACCTTCCCACCCAACCCACTGTACTATATATAGATACAAGTGTCTAGAGTATAGTATTCCTATTCACACCTCGTTTACAGCAAACTGTTACAAAGTGTATTGCTAATGACTTTTGTTTGCTATCAACTGAACGTTCGAGATATTATTTATTATCGTTATTATTTTGTATACAGAAAATGGATATAATACAGAGACGCGCTAATGATGTCGATGGAATCATCAAGAACATTTAGAAAATGATAAAAGTTACGTTGATAAATGATACAGAATGCTCAATATATATTATCTTAATTGATTCAAAAAGTTTGCATGAACTATTTTATTATTGTTAATTCTAATTTGATAATACAAATTGACATCAATTTATAAATTAGATTTAATTATAATTAATTCAAGTGCTACATATAACTGTATCCTTATATTTTTACACAATTATGTGCATATGAAATTTCGAAGCATGCAATTTACATATATAAATATATAAGGAGGAAAACGATTTATCTAAAAATTAAAAAAAAATGCTTACCTAAGTCCATATGCACCATATTTTATGTGTACCTTTTAAAGCTTTTTTTAAGTATTTATTTGCTTCAACACTTAATAATTTTTATAAATAGTTAAAATTATTTTATATAAGTTTTTTATGTCGTACCAAAATTGATAACTAATTTTATTTTTCTAGTTTATATAAACAATGTCTTTAAAAATCATCAAAGTTGCTAATTAAAATTGCTGTAATCAAATTTTTAATTCAGCTAAACTGTTATCAAGAAAAACTTTTGAATCTATCTTAAAATTAACAATACATCTTTTGGAGCAATTAAATAATGTATTTTTGAAAATTATATTAAGGTCTCGTAAACTAAACAACAGTGCTCACGACCAAAAAAAGTAACAACGCAAGAAAATACTTTTGGTATGGATTTTCAAATATTGCCATTTATTTTTTGATAGCAAAGTTGTACGAATCAAGGTGATAGCTGGTTATACATTTTTTGTCCTCTACTTTCAAATATTGTTGTTAAAAAAACCCCTAACTTGTCTAGCTTCGTAAATACATAAAAAGTAAAAAAAAAAGATATTTGGTGGTCAAAAACGAATTTTAGACGTATGCACATCAAATTATCAGATATATGATGAAGTTTTTAAAAATGAGTACTAATTTTTTTGTTACGATTGGTACCAAGGTTCCGTACCAAGATTTTTAATTTTTTAAGTTTCCGAAAAATAATTCTAAATTTTCAAAAATATGTAAAGGTTGATACTTCAAATAGAAATTTTAAATTTACAATTCAGTTTCAAAATGTATATATTTCAAATGTGTTATTCTAATCGAAAGAAATATATCCTTAGATGGATTTATTCGGCACCTCTTGCTAATGTAAACTTTATCAAGTGTTTTGAGCGATAAGATCGTCGCTGTATATTTTATGAACGATAAAATATATAGTGATTATAATTATGTATTTGAAAATGTTTGAAACAATTGTTATTTTTCATTGATCAATATTTATTAATTACTGCTTTTTTTCCTCGAATATTTAATTCTGATACGGGAAGTTTCAGCCATTTGCCTTAAAGCACGGTGCCATGTAGTTATATTTTATTTAATAACTTCAAAAAGTTACTTTGAATATTTTTACATATTATATAAAGCATCTTCAAAGCATATTAAAAATATACAATGAAATATTAATTAATGTCTATTCTATTCTATTGCTTACTAGAGGATAAAACATTTATTATTAATTATTACGAATTATACATTTCTAAATATATATAAACTAAATGATAGATATAATAAGCAACTTTGCTCTGAATTGAATTGAAATTATGACCAAAAACGAGTAGTAAAGTATACTAAATTCCAAACAAATATTCAATTTCTGCAGATATTTTTCATACAATATATGATGAAATCTTATTATGGAATTTAGTATACTATATTTGGTTCGATACAAAATTTAAATTTCAACAGATATTTTGTATAGTGTGTTCGCGGATATCTGGATTTGGAAGCTAGTATGGTATTATGAGTATAAAAGGTACAAGGTGTAAGTGGAGCATTTTGCCTAAAGTTAAGCAAACTATAGTAAATTCCAAACAAATATTCAATTTCTGCAGATATTTTTCATACAACGCTTGTCAAAATCTTATTGTGAAATTTAGTATACTATACGTGGTTCCATATAAAATTTAAGTTTCAGCAGACATTTTGCAGATTTATAACGATGTGCAAATATTTCATACATTTTAGCTGTATAAAATACTATTTTATACAGCTTGCCTTAAGTCAGTTTGCCAATTCCTCTGATCTAGTTACCCTCGTCCATAATTTCTTTCTATATATTAATTCCCAATGTACACAACAAACTAAACTGAATGAAACCACTCAGTTTATTACATTACAAATGTATAATTGTAGCTCGCATTGTTCTAACGCAATGCACTCTTTTAATAAACCAAATGGCGTGTTGTAGCCGCACAGAGGGAATAAACTGGCTTGTGTAACCGAAACCATCAAAAGTGAAGCAGCAGCAGGAAAAAATAGAAAAATAGCTAGGAAAAAAACTAGAAAAATAGTACAAAAAAAGCGAGTCGTAGGAGTAAGAGAGAGTAGAAATGCTCTGTGCTCGCAGAAAAGTGGAAAAAAGTTGCGGGCGCGGCGAGTAGATTACGTCAACTGGGCCGTTTCGTTTCGAGAGCTTTTCGAGATGAATACTCTATTATGTTTTCACTTGTTTGACAAAACTGGCGGTCGGATTCGCTAAGTCATGAAGTCAAATCGAAAAGGGAAATGAGAAAATTTATATTCATAATTAATAGTTTACAATAGTAATTCCTAAAGTGGTTTGTATGAACCCCAGAGGTCCATGACTACTTTCATGAGGTCCGCGTGAGCAAAAAATTTTTTGCAGCATTCACGAAATGAACATTAGGGTCTACGGCAAAGGATCACCATGTTAATGTCAATTTACTTATATCACATTATAAATAATAAAAAGTCATATACTAAAGCTAACAAAAAATTTATATTTTTATAAAACTTTATAAAAAATATGATATATATGATGATAAGTTTGGATTGTAACGCAAAATTATAAATAGAATAGCAAACACAATTTTTTTGGCCCTATACGCGTAGCAAACAATCTCGGCCACGTTTGATTTTTAAAATCTATAATAGTTAATCCATTTGGTCGTTTTGCCGGTATAGTACTCCGAAAATTCTGAAAATTGGTAAACTTTGTGACCTCGAACTTTTACGGCAAGTCGCCGCCATACTGGAAAAATGTCTAAATATCTTCTTTCCGGCTCATTCTACGATAAAACTAGCTATGTACGATTTGAACTAAATAAAATTTCCTACAATTTATTCAATAACATTTTTTTTTGTTAAATCAATAGTTTCAGAATACGGGCGCCTCAAAGTTTTAGCTGCTCTCGCCGCCATATCGGATCTCCCTATATTTGACTGCTTTCTGAACTTGACCACATTTTCTCTAATAAATAAATACTTTTAATGTTGAATTAAGCGAATGAGATCTAGAAACAGAATAATTTAAATATTTGATATCATACTGCTTGATATCGAGCTGGACGTGGTTTGGACCAAGAAATGACCAACAATTGTATCTATGTTTGTCATAAATATACTTTAGCCTAGTATAAATTACATAAAAAATCGCAAATATGTGTATTATAAAATTTTGTTTCAGATATAATTATCGGGAGAGTTCTGAAATTGTCATCGACATTCCAGCAAAATTAACAATACTATACAAGGTGCGTTTGTGTTTTCCATTTTCATCTTCTAAATGTACTTAAATTTTATATTCAACTTTCTTATCATGCTATTATTTTAAAAATACTGTATTTTTAAAATTAACTGATTTATTATCAGTATCGATCGATAGAAAATATTCAAAAGAAATTGTTGCAACAAAATTGCATTCAGAAAAATGTATTGTATTAAAATTGCCTCTATATATGTAGATGTATAATTTCAATCGGAATTCTTACTAAATTGAATAAATATAAAGTATCAAATGCAGTACATGTACATTTTTTATATATTCATAACCAGACTTTTTAATCCTACTTCCTAAATATTATTGAAATTATATCTTATATCTCTTATACTTTTTTAGACCTGCGTAAAATATTATTATAAAAAAACCATAGTTTTATATTAATCTTATTCCATATTTTCATTAAGATGAGAGTCTTATGCAATAATATAGATTAATAAAGAACAATTGCATTATGTAAATTTTGTTCAATATTTATAAACAGTGAGGATAAAAAATATTGCAAAAAAAGCAAATATTATTTTTGGTAATTTATAAATTTATAAATATAATAAATATACTATTTTATATAAAAAATAGTAATTTTTACCTAGTTTTTTTTAAGCTAACTTCAAAAAAATTTACGTAAAGATGCTTTCATGTTAATTAAAGAAAATTAGTTGCATTTAAAAATTTTCATAGGATTATATAAGATAGTTTTTATTTATTTATTATTATTTCAAATTTCATCTAGTTTCTGCTAAACTAACTATAAAAAAGTATACGGATGGAAGATTTCGAGTTGATTTGAAAAATGCAGAAAAATATTCCGAACCCGTATATTGAATATTTATTTGCGGGGGAGATTTACACATTTTATTAAATTTTTTTATAGGATTGTTTAAGATAGTTTATATGGCTTGATAGGAAATTTTATCTAGTTTTTGCTGAGCTAATTTAATAATGAAAAATGTTTTCAAGTTATTTAAAAAAATACAGAAAAACTTCCCAAATCCATATATTAAATATTTACTCGCGAGCGAATCATTTCAGTTGCATTTAATTTTTTCATAGGATTGTATGAAATGTTAATATGGGTTTGATAGTAAATTTTATCTAGTATCTGTTAATCTAACTACAAAAGTATGTACGCGACAAAGTTCACATGTAAATTTGAAAAATACAGAAATAATAATAAAGTTGAACAATATTAAAGATTACCTCTCCCAAAAACTTATTTTCTTGCATAAATTACATACATGTTGGATAAGCAATGGACAAATATTTTCCTCTTTTGCCAAGTTAATGATATTAAAAATTAAATTTAAAAAAAATTAAAAAATCGAAACTGTTTCTGAAAACTTTGGGAGATTGCGTATTTTTACTCCTCGTCTACAAGTACAAAATTAGTTGATAATATTTTGTAAGAAACTTATTTAAACCTTTTAAAAATAGTAAATATTTTTAAAAATATCAACTATTGTCTTATTACTATTGTTCAAGTATACAATCATAATTCCATCCCCCGTCTCTGAATTTCCATAAACATATTACAATATTTCCTGCATCTTCATCTCCATGTTTCCGTGTATGTAATACACATGTAATGTTGTTTGTTCGTTCTCAGTATTTTTTTTTTCATTTTCCATCTATGTAGTTGGGCTTTATATGCTGTGCTATATTTTTATCACCAGTAAAACAGAGGAATTTACTATAGTATACTGAATAATAGAATCGGCTGTGTGAATAAAAGAATGTTTTGGGAGGACGAAATTTTTGTCGACATTAAATAGAGACAAAATTCTGTGCCGAAGAGAGGTAGATATATCTATATGTAAAATTTGGAAACCTCTGATCTTTCACCTACTATTTTATTATTGCTATTTTACTACCCAAATAATAATTTTCTCGACTTTTCGCCCAACTGATGCCCTCATCATTCCACCAAAACCTCTCTCTCTGTCTTTGTATAGAGAGCAAGAGCAAGCAAAAGATCATTAATTTCAACACAAAAACTTAGAATTCGCATGCAAGTTTCCTGTGAAAATAATTAATAATTCAGCTATGACATTCAACTATCCAATATCGTCGTGGGCTATATTAAAATAGTTTTTTGCCTACGAAAAGCAGTTTATCATCGTGTCTCATGGGCGTAGATTATGAAATAATTAGATTTTATGAGAATGGAGAATGGCTTCATTAGAAATTATTGGATTTGGAAACGACGATAAAAAGTAATTGTGAAAAATTAGATGCAACGATAAAAGTCGATATTATTTCATGGTATCAACTTCCTAGCTCCATTTTAATTATAACATGTGTCTTTTATACCTTTACCAATAATTCAATAAAATAAACGACTCTCAGAGGCAGAGAGTTCATAGGAACTGTTTGAATCATTTACTATCTCGATCACAATGAAAATATTTCTACCGGGGCGTCCGTCGGTAATTTAATTCGTTATCTTTTACATGGCGAGCAAAGAAGAGATATCGTAGAGAAAATTTACCATTCCTTACATTATCTGTCAAGTGGAAAACAAGAGTCGTCTCTTTATTGCAAATAATATATCCTTATCGGCGACAATCTTTGAGAGAGTACATTGTTTGAATTAAGGAAAGTTTCGCACTCGCAGGGTAATAGAAAAATGTACTGTGATACTTTTTATATATATAATTTATTTGTATATATATTATATATATATATATATATATATATATATATATACATATATAACCTCCTTTATCAGTAATAATGTTTTCGTTCCTTCAAGTAATTCACAAGTGTCGTACTACACTTGTTTTCAGCTCGTTATTTTCAAACGTTCTGCGCAAAAATCTTTCCCGCAACATTGTCCCTTTCCTTTCCAGTTGATGCTCTATTTAAAATAGACATCTCCGACTACAACCCATTTTCAACCCATTTTACACCCTTTCGACACAACATCAACATATTTAAAAGGAAAACTTAGAACGACGGAGATGGGAGTTCTCAATTATTTCAAGTCAATGAACTTGATATATTTTTTAAATGTAATTGATAAAGTAGATTGATTTTTTTCAAATTCATTTTTATGAAAATCACTAGAATTTAAGGAACATATATTTTTAATATTGTATTAAAAAGTTCTATCGGGCACCAGAATTTTTTGTCTTAAATAGAAGGATTAAACGTACAAAAACCGGCATTTTTTTAAACAAAACAGTTTTCAAATAGTCATTTTTCCACAAAACCGGTTTCAGATTTTGGTTGAATGTTCTATAGGAAAAATTACATCTTAAATAGCATAATCATACAATATCAGAAAATAAATTCAATAGTAGGATTATACAAAAACCGAAATTTTTCGCAAAAAAATTTCAAATTGATCTTGAATTTTTTTATATTCTATTTATATATTAAATAACAGTATTATATAATGCAAACCGGTTTTCGAGTAGCAATTTTTCCAGAAAACCGGTTTTAACCGGTTTCAAATTTTTTGCTCGCATGTTCTCTAAAAAAAATATATATCAAATATTAGTGTTATACAATAGCAGAAAAAATATATTTTAAATAGTAGGATTATACAGAAACCGACATTTAAAAAAAAAACGGTTACAAAGAGAAATTTTTCAAGAAAACCGGTTTCAACTTGTTTTTGAAATTTTATTTGTTTGTATGTTCTGTAAAAATTACATCTTAAATCGCAGAATCATACAATGTCAGAAAAAATATATTTTAAATTTCAGAATTATACAAAAATCGCCATTTTTCCAAACACACCGGTTTTTAAACAGTAATTTTTTTTAGCCGGTTTCAAATTTATCTCAAATAAAGATTTGATCATTGTTCAGTAAAAAAATATCTTGAATCGTAGGATTATACAATGTCAGAAAAAGAATTATTTCTTAAGTAGCAAGATTATACAAAAACCCATACTTTTCACAACAAACCGGTTTTTGAATAGTAATTTTTCCTGAAAACCAGTTTTAAATTTTTTTCTTCAATGTTTTGTGAAAAAAATGATCTCGAATGGGATTATACAAAAAACTACACTTTTCAAACCTGTTTTCAAATAGTAATTATTCCAGAAAACCGGTATTAACAAGTTTTAAATTTTTTTAAAATAAATTGTTGCTTAAATGTTTTATAATACGAACCAAAAATTCAAATAAGAAACGTAGATTAATTGAAAGCAGTTTTTGATTGAAATTTTAAACTTTTTTTAAGGGTTATTACAACCTTAATACACTTGATTTTCCAATTTTCTGAATTTTTTCCAAAAAGCCGGTTTTAAAATGGCTAAGTAAAAAAAATTTATTAAACTTATTTATCGTTAAATATACAATAAGAAATTATTCTTCACATCCTTTATAATTTTCTATTTTCTACATAATCATTATTATCATTCTATTAATCAGTAGTTCATTAATAATTATTATAATACTGTATTTTATAACAGTTAATTTAAAATTTGATGATGAAAAAATAATTAAGAAGAAAATCTATTGAAATTTTACAATAAGAGAAAATGGTTAATAATTACTTTATGAATTAAACTGAATTGATGCATTAAAATTGTTATATTGAAGATAATTTGCGAATCTCTTCGAAATTGTAAGGTGCTTTATTTTTATATATAGGAATGCAAGTAGATAAATGCAATAAAAAGTAGTTAGTTATCTAAACAAATTATATATTTAGTATCCCTTTTCTCTAATTCTGGTTGATTTTAGGGAAATGAATCCACTCGATTCCTAATGTATCTTTTCCTTAAATAATAATGTCAGTTGACTGGCTGTTGCATAGATAGATAGATAGATTAGAGATGAAGTAATTAACTAAATGATTCGAAATGTGTATTCTATTCTATATTCTATATTCTATATCAATTGTATTGTATGCGCAAATGCTACGCGATACGTTGCGAACAAGACTTAGTCATTCGGTGTTAATTATGAGATTATACGCCTGAAGGGGTGAAATAGCGTCTCTTGCATACGCCGAAGGTAAGGGATGGTACACATGGACAGAATTATGCAAACAGAATTGGTTGCTTAAGTCGTACCCAGAATATATTTTGTTTGGTACCCTCTTCCCCTTAATGGTACAAAAGTAACTCCGTCTTTGTCAATCAACTACGACGAGCAAATTTAGTAATTAATTTTTTTTTTCGAAAATTTTGGATTTTGTTAAAGAACAAATAAATACATTTTACTAAACTCCTACTCTCACTTGTGATATTTTGCAATTTTTTTTCAAACCCTTGCCGTATTTATTGATTGGTCCTTATATTTTAGGCATTTCTGGTAAAATAATAATAATAATTGTAGATTTTTTTTAAGTTGCGCCTAGAGCAAATTAGCTTCAATATAGATTAAGAGGCTATTATTTTTTATACATAAACAAAAAAGTGTATAAAATATATTGATGTCTAATAAAATCGTCAAAGAATTGTTAAAAAACTGATTTTTAAATAAATCCGCCGAATTAACAAAACCAAATTAAATTTAATTATCAATAAAAGCGTTTCAAGCACAATCGTATTTTTTTTTTTTTAATTTCAATAATTATTACAACTGCTAAATTATTAACATCAAGTAATATTGATAAATAATAATATAAATTTAAATAAATAAAAGTGCAAAGGATAAAATTTACATGAACATAATATCCGTAATATGATTTGATATAAAATATAAGCAAATAATAATAAAAATAAAATTAATAAATAATATAAATAATATTTCTGAATAATGAAATAATACTAGAAAAATAATAAAATATAATAAAATAACAATAATAGAAATAGTAAGTTAATAATAATAATAATAATAATAATAATAATAAAATAAATAATCGTAAAATTCATAAAAAAAGAAAGATTTATGGAAAAGCTCTCTAACGTCAGTAGTTCTAATTTGGAACTTTGAAAATATTGTTGCTTAAGTCGTACCAGTGCAAAATTTATTACTTGTAGTAGTTTAATAGAAAACGTTTCATGAAGTACATACATTAGTTTAGATGTTATTTTACCTTAATTATTTTTAAAGCGAGTTATTATTTTTAAGGCGAGTATGTGCCTTAATGTTACAGAAACCACAATTTTCAAGACAAAAAAACAGTGATTGTCATAACCCAACTCAATGAAGACTCAAAAACCTCGTTTTTTCACAAAAATCATTGCATTTAATATTTTAGCATTATTTCATTAGGGGTACGACTTAAGCAACCGCCTAGTGTAATAACAATCATGAAAAATTATTTATATTTTAAAAATTTTATAGCGTTTCTTGTGAAAAAAATTATATACATATTTTTTAAAGTATTTCTAGTACAGTTTAATAAAATTTGCTGATATGGTTTCAAATATGATTTGTATTAAAGCGACATTTTGTTCTACATTTGCAAATTTGTAAATAAAATTTAGTAATTTTAGAACGAGGATTGCTTCGCAAGACAGCAAACAAAAAAAGCCCAGTCAGACATATAAATTTGATCTAATTTAATTTATAATAAAATATTTCAAAACATAAAAATTTTATGAATACAAAATTTTTAACACATTTTTTTATACAACAAGAGTTCAATTACAAAACAAACTAGTAGTGTATGACATCGTGCTTGTTTTTTGAATCATTCAAATCGAATGCTCCGTTCTCTCAAAAACCTAATTTCCATTTTCTACACTTTTTGCATCGTATCTCCAAAACGCCTGGACCAACCTCTTCGAAAAACTAATCAGTACGTCTCCTTATCAATAGAAAAAGATTTTTTTGGCTTTTAGAATAATTTAAATCGGTTTTCTGTGCCCCCGAAACATGGACAAAAATGGGGGAAATTATATCCACACATACACACATCAATTTTTTCTAAGGTATGCCAAAATGTTCGGAAACCTCTGAAACGTGAAGATAAGCACAAATGTTCATTTTAAATTTTTGGAAGATTACTATAATTTACTCTACAAAAAGTTAATAATTATTTATATACTTAATAATTGGTTCAGTAAAATTTCATTTATACAAAATCTGTATCGTTTACCAAATTGTTGTTATTTTCGGCAATGTGACCCTAGCCTTAGAATTGTCTGCAGGGGAATAATTGTATATCACCACATATAGGAACGTTTAGCAGTGTGTACGCGAATTTACTAATTATATTAAAACATGAACATACATGTTATGTTATTACCGTTCTTAGTCGAATAGGTCGTCGTTCGTCGCATGCCTTCATTCATTAAAGTCACAGTCATAGTCATAGTCACTATAGTGACTTGATGACGATGACTATGAAGATAATTACATAATTATTTAATCGAATTTTTAGAACGGATAATTTAAGGGTGTTTTAACGACAATTTGATAGTGCCGGGAGAATACTTCAGTAATTAGGCAGATGACGAGGAAGATACAAATATGCACTCGTATATATATATATATTATATATATATATTTCTTATATATAAAAATGGAGCTCTCAATCAAATGACCCGCTAAACCTCGAAAACGGCTAAACCGATTTGGCCAGTCTTAGTCTTGAAATATTCGTGCCAATCCAGATATGGTCGGAAAGGTGAGATATTATTTCAAAATCGCGTAGAAACTTTACATTTTTAATTTGAACATGTTTGTAGAAGCGTAATTTAAATAAAACAATGGACGGTGGCTAATACGTCAAATGCCAAGCGCTTTTGACAGATGATGTTCAATTACTTTTAATAGGATGTTTTACGTGAATATTATTTAATTATGATTAAATTGTAGTAAGTAGTTTTGTTTGTAGCTTTATTTATATACAAAAATGTTAGCAAATGGGCCGCAAAGTGTTACTAGAGACTCAAAATATCAACTTTTTTGAAATATTAATATGAAAATGCACTTTTCGGCATATTTTTCTCAAACACTGCTCTGAAAGATCTCATAATAGTATACTTACAGTATAATTAGATACTAATTGGTATCTATAAAACATTTTCTAGGTTATATTATTTTTTATTTATGTTATTTAAATTCAGAACCTAAACTTGGTATCGTTCAAATGGACATTTTGTCGAATAACGTTTTCCCAGTTATAATTTCCCAGAATTTATCGAAAAATAGATAGTAATATATGAAGGTCCGGGGTTAAAAAGGTCCACCACCGATGTGTCAAAGATCAGTAAAGTTAAGCATTGTTTAACAACAATATTTGAAAGTAGAAGAAAAAAGATGTATTAATCAAGCTATAATCTTGATTTGAAAACGGTAATCTTTGAAAATCCATAATAAAAGTATTTTCCTCCGTTGGTAGTTTTTTAGCATTAGTTAAATATGTATTTAGGATTATAATAAGACTTTAAACCTTTTTGCCACCTGCCCGTTTCAATTTACCCCGACTATAGGGTAAAAAAGTCTAGATAACAAATTTTTGAAAGACATAAAAAAGCACATTTCTACAATGATGAGGTAGAAGGCAGTTTACTGAACGTAGTTAGATAAATGTTCGTTTGATATGTGTTATTTGTTGTGATATAATTGTTATGGTTTTCACAATATAGTTTATATTTGCTCAAAGTCAAATTGGACCTTTGTGCCTCGCCCTGCTCTACATATATGCTTTTTATTAAATTTACTTTAATTCATCGAATGTTACTTGAAACTTTTCAAAAAGCAGGTCAAAGAAGAAATAGTTCATTCATTTTCTATCTCTCCTCGCAAAAATTTGAAAATTTTGTATAAGCTCAGTTGTATTATTTACAATTATACACAAAATCCAGAATCCAAAAAGAATCTGAAAAACTTGAAACGTAATCAATAAGTCGAAAGACCAAAATGGACTTAGATTGGATTATACCATGTTTTCTATAGAAAGTGTGTAAAACTTCCAGTTTGATTGTATTGGCAAAATATAGACAAACTAATGGGGTTTATAATACCTTATTGTATATAGCATTCAAACAACACATACTTATACACTTAAAGTATTAATATTTTTAATTCTCTAGAAATTGTTTAGAATATACCTTACTTAGCAAAACGTTTGCCGGGTCAGCTAGTATATATATGTATATATATATAAGATTATATTCGTGCTTAGGATGACAAAGCCAATCAAACACAATTGAGTTTTTATGTTAGAAAAGATATATTTTATTGTTAGTTCTACATTCGACAAAGTTTTAAATACAAAACCTTACATACCTGTCAGAGAAGAAACGACATTTAATGTTACTAGTTATTATACAATGTCAGTTCCTAAACACATTAACACTAATATCTACTATTTTAGAGATTATTTTACTTTTATGAAATTTTATTAATTACGCCTGACGTATTTTAGATTATCACTTGTTTTGCTATCCTAATATCATAGGAGCTGTATCTATGACAATGATAACGCGCAAAATTTAAACTAAAGAAAATTAGGTATTTTTTTTACATATATATATATATATATATATATATATATATATATATGTATATATATAAAATTATCTCTCCCAAGAACAACAGGCAACAATCGCTCTCCGAATTCTTTCTCCTAATTTTTATAAACTCGCCTTCAGCTTCCCACAAAGACTGGGAAAATACCTTTCCTCAGACCTTCGCCTCTTCTCATAATAATTATTCGCGCTAAATATTTTCCACGGAAGTATATCGTACAACAAACAACGAACGACGTTACATCGATCAAAGCAAAACCGCCAAAAATGTGTGCAAAGAGTAACATTTGCACGCATAATCCTAACAATTTAGCCATTACCGAATACAATGGAGGAATTTCAGGATAACAGGATAACAAAGTTGGAACATTGTTTTCTAGCCATATTATAATATCATCGCAAGCAAGCAAACGCGAGCCTTTGTGGAGGAAATTTAGACGATGTTGCAGAAAATGCGGGAAAAGACTTGTTTTCAGGCGGAATGTCTAGGAGTAAAAGATCCCAAATATTTTAAGAAAATTTTTATCTTGGACCTGCTAAATTGTTTTAAGTTATTTTATATGTTTACAAAAATATGTAAGGCAGTTTTTGATCATCACACAAGTTTAAGACAGTTCAAATCCTTTAGCTCTTTTTAACTTCCCGTAGGGCAAGTTATAGTAATCGCAAAAAAATCGAGAATGAAAATTTTTATATATCTTTACGTTTCAAAGGTTTCTGAACATTTTGGCATACCTTAGAAAAAATGGATGTATGTGTATGTGTGCGGATACAAATTTTCATCGACGATTTCGGAAACACGGATCAACTGATTTGAATAATTCAAAAAACATTCGATTTGTATTAATAAGGAGACGTGCTGATTAGTTTTTGGCGAAGGCAGGTCTAGCCGTTCCAAAGATACGGGGCAAAAAGTGCCGAAAACGGTAACCCAGTTTTTAAGAGAACGGAGCGTCCGATTTTAATAATTCAAAAAACATTTTACTTGTATTGACAATATGAAGAATTGATCAGATTTTCATAAAGGAGAATGAAAATTTTATATATCTTTACGTTTTAAAAGTTTCTGAAGATTTTGGCATACCTTAGAAAAAATGGATGTATGTGTGTGTGTGTATGTGTGTGTGTGAGTGGGTGCGGGTATGTATGTATGTGCGGATACAAATTTTCGTCGACGATTTCGGGAACACCGATTAATCGATTTGAATAATTCAAAGAACATTCGATTCGTATTGATAAGGAGACGTGCTGATTAGTTCTGGCGAAGGCAGGTCTAGCCGTTCCGAAGATACGGGGCAAAAAGTGCCAGAAACGGTAACTCAGTTTTTAAGAGAACGGAGCGTCTTCAAAACACCATGAAGATAGATCTAGCGGTTTCGGAGACCTAGTAAAAAAACTAATAAAAAATGCCATTCGGCGGTCAAAAATGATCATTAGACATATGCACATCAAATTATCAGATATTTTATAGAAATTTTAACAATAAGTATAAATTTTGTTTACATTCTTTTGGGTTCCGTACCAGTGTTTATCCACTAGACGGCGACGCGGAGCTTACTGTGTTCGATATTTCGTCTCTATGCAGTTAAAGCAGTACGATTGCTTTGAAAAAAAGTTCAGAATTTCCAAAACATTTCAAAATAAATTTTTCTTCAAAAAGTCTTTTTTTCAAAAAAAAAGGAAATTTTGATCCAAAATTTATAGTTTCTCAAAAATCTAATTTTTTCAGAGTAATGTTTCTTCAAAAATGTTAATCTTTTAAAAAAAAAAATTTTGTACGGAAAGTTCCAGCAATTTGCCTTTGAAGTGATTCTCTGAATATGATTGTAATATTGATCCGATAAATTTATATGTGTGTTTGCAAGTGTGTGTGTATGTGTGTGAGTGAATGACATAAGCCAAATAGCTCATAGAATAGTTATGTATTCTGATTGCTATTGAAAATAAAAATTAAAAAAAAAAAAAAAAAAAGGCACGATGCCATGCGTCCCACAAGTTTAATTTTTGATTAAGTTGACCGTAGCGCTCACATAGAACAGCAACTAGAATAACACAAGTTTAGGCCTGCTAAATTTTATTGCACATACAATTCTTATATGCACAAACAATTCCAAATCATATATCCATAAATAAATATATATGTTTAATTATACAATTAAAATTTAAAGTTCAACTTATCCTTAAATAAATCCTATTTAAAACTTTAACGATTTGCGGCTTACCTCTCCACTATTTAACTACATCTCGGCATTATGATATAATAAACGCTTTCACGGTGGAAGCAACTTGAAGAATTCGAAATATTCTCGCTCTCAGACACAAAAGTAAGACAGGTGAGCAAGTAAAATAATCCCTTTTGAAAGTTCGTGATAAAACTATGCCGCCCTTAGGGTCGGCGGAATATGAAGTTGGGCGAACTGTCGGGGATGCACCGGAATGCCGGAGAGGATGAATTAGTGGGAAGGTTGGTGGTAAATAATATTAAGAAATTATTTATTATAAAGGGATTACTAGAACTTAACGTCAGGCCAGGACTGTGATACAAAAAATTGATGGTTACTGAATGAATAAAATTGATTTTTTTTACCCAGGCCGTATGAGAATTATGGGCAAATTGTAATAATGTCATCAATTTTTTTTTATTGTTTACTAAAAATATTTCTAGGACCCCAGTCCTTTAGTCCTATAACTAAAAATAATGACACATTTGCTCTAACGTTGCTAAACTATAATCTGAAAATTTCAAAATTGGTTGTCTTTGAAAGTTTTTCCTTTACAAAGTGCCTTAGTAAGTGGAAATCAAAATTATCGCATTTAATTAAAATTATAAAATCGTACAATTCTTGTTGGCTTCACAGTAAAAAAAGTAAAAAAACCTAAAATTAACTGAGCAATTTACTCAGTTCACATTAACAAATTTATTAATTTCTTATGATTCTAATAATCTAAAACTAAAATAATAAATATTTTCAGAAAATTTGCACTATTTTTAACACTATTTGTGAGTGTATAAGGAAAAAAATTGGTTTCAAAAATTTAAATGGGAATAGTGAATTCTTCCAATTTTTATATAGCTAGTAACTTCATATTTGTAATTTTTTTTATAACTGTTCTGTTATTCATTCCTTAAAAATTGAAATTTTACTCATATCCACAAAACGTAGAAAATATTAGTAAAAAAATTTAATTAAAGTAAATTATTAGGTTTTTGTTTAGAAAAATAATATTAATATTATTTATATATACATATGATTATTCAATATATTACGAGAAAATCTAATTAATTAAATATACTAATTAATATTAAGATTCATATGGTTTTTACTTATAGTTTATGGATGGTCTTGATATTAAATTGAGACTAATTAAAATTTTTACATAAATCGAATTAAAATAGATTTATAAATTCAAACTAATTTGTTAGCCTTGAGTAAAATGATGAATATCAAACTCTTTATAGAAAAAATAATTTAGGATAAATACAGAAATCCAGTAATAGATATTATTTCATAAAAATATTAGAAATAAATAAAATTAAACATGGAAAAAAATAATATTAAAATGTTTACACATAAACGCAATAATAACATAATAATGACATAATAATATTTATGAATTTAGAAAAAAACAGATATTTATTTAATTTTTAAATTTTATATTAATTAGAAATGATAACTGATTTATTATTTTATAATAGATATTATATATAAAATATTGTTAAATGTTACATCAAACGATATAGATATAATTTTAATTAGTTATCATAAAATTTAAAATACAAAAAAAAAACTAATATATTTATTTCATAAATAAATTTCTTAATATAATAATACTCGGTTTAAATTTCTTCATGATTTATCTATATAGCTCTTAAGTAATTAATTCAAGTACTCGAAATTCTTTGGAAACATGAATTATCCATGTTAGGATATAATTATTTTAGGAATTTCAATACTAACTCGCCTAATAAATATGTGGCTGATGACACCGTAGTTACATTATTAAAATATTTTGGCTGATATATTAGCTTGAAAATATTTAGGGGTGAGAAGCATTTCAGAAAAGCTAACAGGGGTAAATAATAATTTATATAATAGTAATTAATAAAGAATCAAGATGATAACTTTACATTAAAATGTAGGTTTAAATTATTTTTATGGAATCTTGAATTTGAACATCGAGAACACGTACAATGTTCTAGCCAAGACATTAAATTCTCCTTTGGAAATCTGTACGCCAATTAAATAATGATTCAGTCCATTATTATACACTTTTACAAATAAGGTTGTCAAGTGAACATTGCACAGACTTCGATTTCTTTTACTACCCTATATTAATTCGTCGTGAAGGAGAAAAATCCTAAATCTGCACCTCAGTTATGCAGATGAATCCGAACGCGAATGAACTCTTTATGTGAACTCATTCAACAAAAGCTACGATACTACTTTACATTGCGCTTCGAGGATTGTATTTTCCACAATTCCCGAGACTTTTTTCCATCCTTTCTCACCTCACCTCATTTTGCCCTTTTTTCCTTTTTTTTGCCCTACACCACGCTCTACTACACGATTGAGAAAGAGGATCGACTTGAATCTTCTTCAGGTCTTTTGTGAAGTGAAAAGAGCTTTAGACGCACCCGAAGGATATTCGAATAAGGATCTAAGATTTGATTTTATATATAGACTTATTCTATTTTATAGCACTTGCAAATTGTTCACGCCTTGAATTTAGTCTTTTAAACAATATATCAACGAGCAAAAAACTCTTTTACGTTGTAGAACAAAGTATTATTTAGAATACTAAATTTTAAATATTTTTCTGAGTTTTACAAGTGTATTTTTCATTTTTACAAGCAGCCGGTTGTCTTCACATTAATACATAATAACCGCAGTATCTCGAGCAATAAATTAACTTGTTCTAAGAGTTTGATTACAAGAAACGAAGAGATGAGGACTTATAATTAAGTAAACTTATAATTACGAATATGACGTGCTTTATGAACTCAAATCAGAAATGACATTTATGTATTTTGTCATGCGGATAATATTGTAATAAGAAATTTAACACGAGTCCACAAACAGCCTCCGAAAATGGAATCCAGAGATATAGATATAGATGTACACATTATAAATAAATTATACAAATTTTATATTTATATATGTAATATTTATGCTGATATTTTATAAGATATATATATATATATATATATATAAATTAAGTCTAAATGTCTTGTGTTACATCTATAAAAAAGTGTATGTAGAAATTTGTCAAACAATGACTTTATTAAGGTGGTTTAATTACTTTAACACAAAATGCTCACTTTATTTGACTGTATATATAATTTCACAGCAATTTTTTTTATTAAAAAATGTATATACAAAAGTTTTTTCAAAGTCCCATGAGTAACCGGTAGGCCAATTTGTACACCAACCTGAAACAAGGGGTAGATCAAGGTTAAAGTACAAATCGCCGTACCGGTTTGACACGGGACAGCTGTATAAAGCGTAATTGATAATTTTTTTAAAATAAAATAAGAAACATAGTTTGTTAGTAGTCGGAAAAATAAAATGTGTGATGTGGAAAAATTGTGCGATTGCATGTTCACCATTGAATTTATAACTTAAAATTAAAAATTATTGATCTTTTATAAAAAAAAATTATTTAAACAAGCACCTGTATTTCACATTTTTAATCTACATTTTTTGGAAGAAGGTATGTAACTAGTTAACATTTACTAAAGTTTGATATAAAATATTATATATACCTACTTGCATATTGAAATTTTGTATAAATTTAGTCGAAACTCAGACTTGTGTATTTTAACAATTTTTAATACATTGATTTAGGACATTTTTTTTATTTAAAAAAAAAACTCAAAAATTTTGTTATGGACAATCTAATTTGCCAATGTGTAAATCTAATTTGCATACATTAGTATAAACTAGATAAAAATATTAAAACTTAGTATATGATATCATATACACCTTTACATTAAAATTTTGCATAAATTTTGTCGAAACGCAGACTTGTGTATTTTACTTATTAGTAATACTTTGATTTAGGATATTTTTTTAGATTTCTTCAAAGAACTCAATAATTTTGTTCTGGACAATCTAATTTATTTACATAAGTATAAACTAGATAAAATTTACTAAAATTTGGTATAAAATGTTACATATACTTACATATTAAAATTTTGAATAAATTTAGTTGAATGTAAAATTTAGATTAAAAATATCAACATTCCTTATAAAAGAATAACACGTATTTAAAATTATATTTAAGTATCGTGAACTGAATAACATTGCTCAAAACAAAAAAATAAAGAAAAAAAAAATTGTTAAAAAAATTACAATGTGTTCCTTTATTTCCAGGGGTAATTGGTTGCACGTGTACATCTTTTGCCCTCTACTTTAAAATAGCATCAATAAAAAAGTCTATACTTTCCTAGTTCTTGAAACAATGGTTGCAAACCTTTTTGTATGTTTGTATGTATATGTTTACCAATTTACTATGTATCTGATTTTATTTTACCAATTACATTGATTTAGAACATTTTTTTAGATTTTTTAGATTTTCAAATAAAATTAAAAAAATAGAATAAAAAAATAAAATACAAATGTTTTGTTCTGAACAATTAAATTTGTTAACATAAGTATAAACTAGATAAAATTTACTAAAATTTAGTATGAAATATTATATACACTTGCATATTGAAATTTTGAATGAATTTTGTCGAAACGCAGACTTATGTATTTTGCAAACTAGAAATATATTGATTTAGGACATTTCTTTAAAAATTTAAAATAACTCAAAACAGAAAAAAAAACAAAAAAATATTGTTAACAAAATTACAATGTAGCCATTTATTTCCAGGCGACGTCACATCTTTTACCCTCTACTTTAAAATACTATCAATAAATTTTTTTATATTTTCCTAGTTCTTGAGACAATGGTTGCACATCCTTTTGTACGTTTGTATGTATATGTTTACCAATTTACTATGTATCCGATTTTGTTTTCCCGAATGTGCCGAGTCAGAAAACACATAGCACACATATCACACAGTACATGCACATAATAATATCAGAGCAGAAAGTAATCAAACAAAAGTGTCCCCGTATCACGGCTTTAGTATTCCTGTCTTGCTATCTTTATTCGCGCCTTGTCCTGTCCCTCGGAAAAAGGGCATTTGTAGTACGAAAGGGCCCTCTCGTCTCGTCTAGTAAATGCAGAAAGGGACAGACCAATCACTATATCTAGGAATAGGACTGAAGGAATGGGTTTGGGGGATACTTTATGCTTGTTTCGCATTGTTTGGGGATTGGGGAAATATTTGAGATTTTGGCTACTAATCATATGGGGACGGAATTAGCATAGGATGTGATGAAACAGGTTAACGAAGAACAGAGCATCATTTTAGCCTGTGTTTCAAATTATTTTGAAATCATTGTGTTTAAAAAATATATATACTTTTATATGTATTACAAATGTATTCTGAGTGGATAATAGATATTAATTTGGAAATATGAACAAACAACACTCTTTTTGCACTAATTTATTAAATAATAATTTTCACAAACGTTTCGAGACTAGGTTTGTCTCATCATCAGTGTGTTATAATTAAAAAAATTTTAAAATATGGAAATCTAAATTAGCATGTTGTGTTTTTCATTACACGTCGTTCACTGCACGTTGTTCTTTTAATACCAATGTCTTCGGTATTCGTATTCTCTCCTACTTGAAACCACTTGAAATTGTAAAGTCACTCAATCAGATAGGAAAAAAAGGATTAGGGTCCAGTTGAAAAATAGATGTCGTTAGGAGAAAAAATATTCTATGATGAGATGGTTTGTTTATAAGATTTGTTATACATTGTTGTAATTAAAAGTGTATGTACATCTATATATAAGCTACAAAGTATGAATGAGATTCAGGTATGTATCATGTAATATATTGGTATCTGTCCGTAAATTTACTGTGTTACTTGTATGGGCTATTAACATCGATTCTGCAATACTTCTTTTAAATAAATCTTGTTCATAATATAAAATGAGTGGATTATTGAAATCGAAACTATGGCTGTTAGAGATAGCGTGGTCTACAAGTGTACTTTTTTGTTGAATGTTATTATTCTTACTTTGTTTGCTTTGTAATTCGTGCTGTCTTAATCTTTTTTCAAAATTTTGGCATGTTTGTCCAATATAAGATGACTCACAGTTCAAACAGTTTATTTTGTATACCACATCTTTTCTTTTTTTAATAGGTGTATTGTCTTTAATGTTTGTGTATATGTATTTTATTTTATATGTATTTTATTTTATATGTTTTATTTTTATTTTATATGTATATATATATATATATATATATATATATATTTTTAAATAGTCTTGAATTTGATGTTGATATATATGTTTAATTTGAGTTTAATATTCTGGCGTAACATCAATAAAAATAGTATGAGTTTTTTTAAAGAAATTATTTATTTAAAATTCATACGTGTTTTTACAATTACATAACGACAAAGTTATAAACAAACGCTTTGACAATACGGCCCTGAACGAAGCGAACACGTGGTTTCTTAATAGCGTGTCAAAATTCCTTAAAAAATAACAAAATCCCATCGCCTTTTAGATTTTCCAAAAAATATCAACACATGCTAAAAACTACTTTGAGAAAGTTGTGACATTTCTATCCTAAACTCCGAAGAGTAAATACATAGTTTCGACAACTTGTCAAGTTATCATGATTATTAGTGTGTTTTACCATTTGTGATGTTTGTGTTAAAAAATACATATCTTATCAATGTGCACATACTCATACCATGGATTAATAATGGTTTCATATGCTATATTAGGATACAAAATTGTAAGTGTTTTATTACTATTATTATTATTATTGTTTTTCCATGAAATTTCCTTTCATATAATTTATTTAGTTTCAATTTTTATAGTTAACTTGATTACCACTGAATGATGGCTAAGATGCTAGCCGAAACGTATGGATACTATTTTTATTGATGTTACGCCCGAATATTAAACTCAAATTAAACATATATATATATATATATATATATATATATATATATCTTATATAAAAATGAATCGCAAAATGTATTGGTAAGCGCATAACTCAACAACGTCTGGACCAATTTGGCTAATTCTTTTTTTAAAATCTCTTTTAAAAAACGAGAAAAAATCGAATAGTTGCCGAGAAAACCCTAAAAACAGCCCTTTTCTTTTTCACATACAAACATTTTCTAACTAAAACGTAGAATCAATTTGAGCTTTATTGCTATTATATAAAGTTCATATTAAATTACAAGCACTCACTGTATACTCCTCCTGAACTTTTATTCGGATTTTGATAAATCTTTCTGAAGTTTGTTAAGAAAATTTTCTAGGATGTATGTGATTATAAAGCACTAGAATATATGTGCAATATTGTAGAAATAAATGAAAAAAAATGCAAAAACGGCATGTCATTGTTTGCATTGAGAACAAATGAAAACTATCATCTGCCACAAATTTCAATTTGCTTATGAACCTAGACGATATTAGAATATGTATAATAAATTTATGATTATGAATAAGAAAAATGAAATGACTACATTATTATTGCCAAAAAGCAGCTGAGATGTGCCAGAAATTAAAATAATATAAAATACAGTATATGATGGCAGATTGAATGATATACATATAAACAGAATATGACAAATTAATTCACTTAAAATATGAAATTAAGTATTAGGTAAGTATAAAAATACAAACGCACGCCTTAGGAGGCGCCAACACAAGATTCGGATATTAAATTTTCATTATAGTTTTTTTCCATCTTTTACTAATCTTTCTAAAATATTTTTAAAATTCGTAAAAATTCCACTTTATAACAACAAATGGGAAAGTAAAGATGAATACATACAATTCGGCCCTCACGATATCGATTAGGAGAAGTTTAAGATGCAATTTTGGATATCTTAAATAATAAGAAATTAAATTAATTTAATCCAATATGAAGTACCAGTGTTATGTTATGGTTATGGTTATGTTATACCGTTTAAAAGACTTCAATTTCCAATATAGTGTGAGAATTGAGACTAATCATTTTATTTAAAGCAGTTCTACATTTAACATTGCTCATATTTTAAATTTTTATGCATTTTGGCGTGAAGTGTAACTTAAAAATAATAATAATTATTATTTTTAGGTAAACGGTAGATATTAGTATATTTTATTAAAAAATTGTAGACATGGGTACAGAACAACGTCTGTCGGGTCATTTAGTATTTATATATATCTATCTATCTATCTATATATATATATATATATATATATATATAACATATTGCAAATCTATCACCATCTATTTTTTCGTTTCCAATGAAATCTCTATTTGCACAATGCGACTCAACAATTTCTCATTGCGGACGGTGTTCAGTGCTTTTATTTCCTCTCTATTTTTTCTATTTTTTACATTTTTCTCTTTAAAGAAGCGTCTCTTTAATGTCTCGACTTAAGGAGATAGTGTTTGTTCTCCGGACTACTGAAACTTTGATATATAACATCCGAACAGTGCTGGCAAAAGAATATTTAGGCTTTGAGATTTATAAAATACAGTTTGTTGAATCGTATGTTGACCCAGATTTTTTGATATGAAAATTTGTATATGAAATCGAAATCGATGTATTGACAAAACTTCATTCATTTGCTGATAAGAGATCTTTAGTTCTGGTCTACCCAAAACATAAACTTGTTCTAATATTTATATATAATTAGTTTGACTTCAAAATTTTGTTTATGCTTTCTGATCATTAATTATTTTTTACTGTGTCTAATTTGTTTATTTATTTATATTTATTTATTTATATTTATATTTATATTTATATTGACCAGAAGATAAGATATCTGAATTATTTGAGATATTGTGTGTTTTAACAAAAAAGGTCAGTATTTATAAATTGTAAAAATATATAAATAGATATAAGTTTCTTTAAAAATTATTTTAAAATCTATACGTTTCAGCAGACATGTGCACAAATGCATTTTATTTTGTAGTGGTAAAATATTTGTGGTATATATATATACATACATATATATATATATATATATGCGTGTATATATATATATATATATATATATATATAATACATCACATATGTTTGCAGGAGTGCGGACGTGCCGCAGAAAAATAATTTGCAAGAATTTTCGCCGACACGGCAACATTACGCTCTCGAGAAATCAGGGATGGATGTAAGTGAATTTTACACAATTATTAAAAAAAATTAGAAAAAAATAAGGTACTCTTAAGCTATAAAAATAATTCAAAACAATAGTTTGAAAGTAAATGATTTACCATAATATTTATCTTGGCAAATGCTGTCAAAAGTATTGACATATGGATAATGATCAGTAATTGAAATAAAATCAAACTAGTAGTGTATGACCTTGAGAAAAATTGCTGCAACTTCCAGAACCGAATAAAAAATTTTAAAATCCAAATTATTCTCGACATTCAAAAAAAAAAATTAAATATTTTTTTATCAAAATCGATCTTTTCGTCAACACAAGCAGAGAGTTTTTTGAATCATTCAAATCGGACTTATTTCTCTCAAAATCTACCACTTTTTGCACATTTAACTCCGTATCTCCAGAACGGCTGGACGTGCCTTTTCCAAAAACTTATCACCACTTCTCCGCATCATTACGAATTAAAAGTTCTTTGAATCATTCGAATCGAATGCTCCGTTCTCTCAAAAACTCGATTTCTATTTTATGCACCCTTTGCTCTGTATCTCCGAAACGGCTGGTCCTGCCATTTTCAAAATTTAATCAGCACATCTCCCTGTCAATAGGAATCGAATTGTTTTTGAACCATTCAAATCGGTTGATCCGTACGCCCGAAAACGTAGACGGATAATTGTATCTACGCATATATCCATTTTTCTGAGGTATGCCAAAATGTTCAGAAACCTTCAAAACGTGAAGATATGCAAAAATTTTCAATTTCGATTTTGGGACGATTGCAGTAATTTACCCTACGGGATAATAATAATTAAACTAAAACAATAAAATATTAACATATTATTCTGCATATTGTCGACCAAATAATTTAACTCAATTATTATTTGTGTAAGAAGTCTGAGATAAAACCATAGATTTAATTTGTATATGATACATGCTGACCTGCAGATTTTTAAAATTCTATTTTTCAGCTAGATTTATGTCTTTCATTTTAAAATACAATTCAAGAATATTTTGTTTATTAAACAACCCTAGAAGAGCGTCCGCGCTCTTGTAAAATGTATAGAACGATGTACTCTACATTTCCCATATGCAAATTCATATGTGTGTTGTACTTTGTTGTTTGCACAGATATATATATATATATATATATATATATATATATATATAATACAGTAAAACTCCAAAGAAAGAAAAAATCATTCTCTGAGATATTATATTTGCTGGCGCTATGATATATTACTACAAATTCACACGTTTTTTCAACTTCTTCGCAGAACGAAAACTCAAGTAGGAGAGCTGATGTTTATTTTCAAAAAAATGATATATAAATATTATATTGCATCACTTAACGTATAAAATATGAAATTTATTATTTAACTCTAATACATCTCCCGTCCTCACAATACGAATCCCCAGGACATCTAACATCCTTACAAGATTCATCAGGAACGCACACACCACTTCGACACTTAAAATACAAAGGACAATAAACTTTTTCGCAGGATTTGCATTCTTCATCAGGTCCACAAATCAGGCAACTTCCATCTTCACATTTGTATCCATCAGGACAATTTGTATCCTCACAAGGATCCTGAATATCAATCGTACCTCCAGTACTACTATTATTTTGGGTACATGGATTATTTCCTCGATTAGAACAACAAGAATTTACCCTCAGACAAGGGTTACATGATGTTAAACAACAAGGACGTGCATTGATAAATGACAGAGTAATTGTTAATAAAATTATTATTTGTTTATACATGTTTATTTATGATACTGATGTTTGCAACAAAGTCATCTTGTATTTATATGGCGAGCTGTATAACCTTTGGCAAATTGGTGCGTTTTATCTTTGATAAATTTAACGCAATTAGTAGAAATTAGCGTGATATGGCACCAGTTGGTTGCAAAATTTTAGATAATGTGGAAGTCTCTAAATATATTATATATACATATATAAACATGTTTGAAATAAAAATCAAGAATTATTTGAAGAAATGTTAAAATGTTCTGAAAGCATATAATGCAATTATGGAAATACTAAAGTCCGCATTTCAACTACGAATTCTTCAAAATTTTAATACCAAAGTGTATATGATAATTTTTATTATAATTTAGTAAATTTTATGTAGTTTTCAGTAGTGTAAAAAAATTGTAATGTACAATATGAATTATTATAGTTATGCAAAGTGAACAATGTTCAGAATTCAAAAATAACATTTCTTTTTTTTTTTATTTTCTTATAAATTACAATCTGTCTAAATAAAAAGACATTGAGTAATTAGTTTGACAAATAAGATTAAATTAAAAAAGAAAAACCTAGTGGTTTACCTTTTATTGGTGTACTAAATTATATTATAATTATGGTATAATAAAGAAAAAAAAAAGAAACTCAAATAAACAGTTATAAACAAAGTAAAAAACAAAACAAAACACTATTTTAAATAATATTGTAGAAAAAAATAACAAATTATGGTAGTACTAAAGTCCACATTTCAACTACAAATTGTTCAAAATCTTAATACTCATGTGTATATAACAACTTTTGCTACATTTTAGTAAATTTTATCTAGTTTTCAATAATATAAATTAATAGTAGTGTCTAGAATAAAAATTAAAAGTTATTTGAAGAAAAGTAAAAAATGGTCTGAAACCATATATTACAAATTATGGAAATACTAAAGTCTGCATTTCAACTGTGAAATAATCAAAATTTTAATATCCAAGTGTATATAATAGTTTCTCTTAGATTTTAGTAAATTTTATTTAGTTTTTAATAAAATAAGAAACTGGTAATGTCTAGAATGAAAATTCAAAGTTATTTGAAAAAAAAAATGTAAAAAATAGTCTGAAACCATATATTTCAAATTATGGAAATACTAAAGTCCACATTTCAATTACGAATTATTCAAAATTTTAATATCCAAGTGTATATAAATGTTTTTTATTATATTTAAGTAAAATTTACCTAGTTTGCCATAATGTATAAAAGTAGTAATGTCTTGAAAAAAAAAATAAAAGTTATTTGAAGAAAAGTAAGAAATGGTCTAAAACCATACAAGAACAAATTAAAAGTTTATCTAGATTTTAGTGATGCTCTAAAATTATAACGCCTATAATAAAAATTCAAAATTATTTGGTCTAAATCCTTATAAGGCAAATGATCAAGTACTGAGTTTGCATTTCAACTATAAATTATTCAAAGTTTCAATATCCATGAGCATATAACAGCATTTACTAGATTTTAGTAAATTTTATGTAGTTTTCACTGATGTATATAAATCAAAGACGCCAGAGCAAAATTTTCCAAGATATTCTCAACTAGCTGTAAGTGGAATTCTGTCTTAAGGCAATTAAGGCATCTTGCCTTAAGGCAAATTGCTGGTACTTCCCGTACCAAAAATTATTATTTTTTTAAAAACGATTAACATTTTTGAAAAAATTTTACTTCAAAAGATTCATGAGAAACTATAAATTAGACAAAAAATAACTTTTTTTTGAAAAAAAAATTAAAAAAAAAAAATTTTTTTTTAATTTTTTTTTTTGAAAAAAAAAAAGTTTTCTTTATTTTGACATATTTTGCAAGATCTAAACTTTTTTTCAAAGTAATCGTACTGCTTTAACTGCATAAAGAAGAAATATCAAAGCGCGTAAGCGCCGCGTCGCCGTCTAACGCGTAAACATTGGTACGGAACCTATAGGAATGTAAACAAAATTTATACTTATTGTTAAAATCTCTATAAAATATCGGATAATTTGATGTGCATATGTCTAATGATCATTTTTGACCGCCAAATGGCATTTTTTTTACTTTTTTTATTAGATCTCCGAAACCGATAGACCTGACTTCATGAAAATTTGATCGGTTCTTCACCATGTCAATACAAGTAAAATGTTTTTTGAATTATCAAAATCGGACGCTCCGTTCTCTTAAAAACTGAGTTACCGTTTTCGGCACTTTTTGCCCCGTATCTTCAGAACGGCTAGACCTGCCTTCGCCAAAAACTAATCAGCACGTCTCCTTATCAATACGAATCGAATGTTTTTTGAATTATTCAAATTGGTTAATCGGTGTTCCCGAAATCGTCGACGAAAATTTGTATCCGCACATACATACACACACGCAAACACACACACACACACACACATACACACACACACATACATCCATTTTTTCTAAGGTATGCCAAAATATTCAGAAACCTTTGAAACGTCGAGAAATGCAAAAATTTTCATTTTCGATTTTTTGGCGATTACTATAACTTGCCCTATGGGAAGTTAAAAATATGAAAAACTAGCTGTAAGTGGAATTCTGTCTTAAGGCAATTAAGGCATCGTGCCTTAAGGCAAATTGCTGGAACTTCCCGTACCAAAAATTATTATTTTTTTAAAAACAATTAACATTTTGGAAAAAAAATTACTTTGAAAGAATAAGATTTTTGAGAAACTATAAATTGGACAAAAAATAACTTTTTTTTGAAAAAAAAATTTTTTTTTAAAAAAACATTTTTTTTAAAATTTTTTTTTTTTTGAAAAAATTTTTTTTTTCTTTATTTTGACATATTGTAGAAGATCTGAACTTTTTTTCAAAGCAATCGTACTGCTTTAACTGCATAGGGACAAAATATAAAGCGCGTAAGCGCCGCGTCGCTGTCTAACGCATAAGCATTGGTACGGAACCCATAGAAATGTTAACAAAATGTATACTTATTGTTAAAATCTCTATAAAATATCTGATAATTTGATGTGCATATGTCTAATGATCATTTTTGACCGCCAAATAGCTCATTTTTTTACTTTTTCCTCCATATCTCCGAAACCGCTAGACCTACCTTCATGAAAATTTTATCGATTCTTCATCTTGTCAATACAAGTGAAATGTTTTTTGAATTATTCAAATCGGACGCTCCGTTCTCTTAAAAACTGAGTTACCGTTTTCGGCACTTTTTGCCCCGTATCTTCGGAACGGCTAGACCTGCCTTCGCCAAAAACTAATCAACACGTCTCCTTATCAATACGAATCGAATGTTTTTTGAATTATTCAAATCGGTTGATCCGTGTTCCCGAAATCGTCGACGAAAATTTGTATCCGCACATACATACACACACGTACATACATACATACATACACACACACACACACACACACACACACACACACACACACACACATACATCCATTTTTTCTAAGGTATGCCAAAATGTTAAGAAACCTCTGAAACGTAAAGATATATAAAAATTTTCATTTTCGATTTTTTTGCGATTACTATAACTTACCCTACGGGAAGTTAAAAAGACTAAATCTCACATATTGCAGAATAAAATACCAGAAAAATGTATCAACAAGTTTTATTCATAATTATATATTAGAAAAATTTTATAAATATTTTGACTTAAACAAATATTGATGAAGCCTAGTGGAAATGCACTATTTTATTATAATTGTCACAAATTTTAACAAATTTTTACCAAGGGAAATTTGTTATATGCTCTTATAACATAATACAATATATTTTTTTAAATATATGTAAATACAGACAAATTATTTATATAGATAAATACAAGTACATAATTATAAATTATTGATCGTATGTTTTATTACTCTTAAAGAGCACTGCAATGGCCATCAACACACCGATGTCCCTTGGGACAAATAACATGTCTGCAAGAATCTTCAGGAACGCATTTACCAAAAGAACAAAAATAGTCCTTCGGACATTTTATATTTGTACAAGAATTGCATTGGTGAGGAGGCTCACAAAAAGTGCATTGTCCCAGATAACAAGTTTGATCACTTGGACAAATTACACCTTCACAAAGATCGACATCGACACATTTTCCCAATCTGCATTCTTGGCCATCGGGACAATCTATGGTGGTACAAGGATCTATTGGTTTGCAGGCACCCCTCTGACATTGGTAACCTGGAGGACATCGAATCTGGAAAATAACCCAGAAATTTTACAAGGCACAAAAAACTAAATTTCTGGTTATTACCTGGCTGCAAATATCTGTTATAGGCTCAGGATTTTGAGGACACACAGGACAAGGTTGCATAATTAGATCTATTGGTTTGCATACACCTCTTTGACATTGGTAACCAGGAGGACATCGAATCTGGAAAATAAGCCAGAAAATTTATAAAGCACAAAATCAAAATTTTTGGTTATTACCTGGCTGCAAATATCTGTTATAGGCTCAGGATTTTGAGGACACACAGGACAAGGTTGCATAATTTGATCTATTGGTTTGCATAAACCTCTTTCACATTGGTAACCTGGAGGACATCGAATCTAGAAAATGACCCAGAAAATTTACAAGGCACAAAAAACTAAATTTCTGGTTATTACCTGGCTGCAGATATCCGTTATAGGTTCAGGATTTTGTGGACACACAGGACAAGGCTGCTGCACAATTTGTTCACAAGGATTATTGCAGCAAGGCATTTGTGGTAACCCACTTGCCAAGGTGATTAAAACCAATAAAAAAGTTGACACTTTATACATATTTACCGAATTTTCACAAAACATTTGATAATTATATTTTTTCATGTGTACTAAAGCATAAAATGATCTTGAATTGCATTTATACGGTTACGTATAGAGATAGCGATAATTTGATCTTTGACTTTAGCGTTATCTGCTAATTATAATTATGATTGGTATATGTTATTTATTTATATTTAAATTGAATAATCAAATGTGCAAATAATATAAATGATATACAGAAAATTACACCGAAATGATTTAGATATTCAAACAACTTTCAAATTATTTTTTAAGAATAACTGCACATAATACTATTACAAGATGTCATTTAATATAAAACTATTTTTTTTAACAGAAATATTGCTTAAGAGGCACGCCTAAAAAAAGGTGATTTTTGGGAATTTCTATTAAAAAAACTACTTTATCAATCATTTCAAAATTTTAGGAATATATTTATACATGTTTTAAGAATACATAGTAAAATTTCTGACAAAAAAAATTTAATATTTTTTAAGTTATCGTCGATCTCCAACGGCGCGACAAAAAAAGGCCCTTCACTGCTGCAGTGATTCTGGCCTTCTACGTGGATGAAATTAAAAAAAAAATTCTCGTTAAACTAGATAATATTGTCTGTAAAATGAACTACGATAAAGAAAAAAAAATTGACAAAATGACGGCGTTTTTTTAAAAAAAAGTCGAATTTTACCCAAAATTTTGGTCGTTTTTGGACTGCCAAAATTCGATTTTTGATCCGATCAAAAAATCGATAGTTCATTTCACGGAGAACTATATATAGAACATGTAAAATAAAAATTAGGTAGTGATCGGATCATTTGTTTTTGAGTAAATGCTGCAGCAAATTCGGAAAATGCAGTTTCGAGAAAAACGCGTTTAAAGATAAAATAATCGTTATACTATATACTATATATACAGTCTTTAAATGGCTGTGACTCAAAAACTATTTAAGATATCGATTTAAAATTTTGGTATGTTATTTTTAAAAGTATAACCTATCGAATGATGGAAAAATTGAAAATTTGATGTTTTGAAAATTTCACACTAGTTGTGCCCTTTAACTAAATTTCCTCGATCCCGACAGAGATCAATTCCTTCAGTTTTATCGCATTTTTCTCTGGTAACAACAACCCTCTCGTCGTCAACGTGTTTACCCAGAATGTTTCGCCTTATCTGGAAACGGATGTAGTAACATGGGAGTAGATTTAAAAAATCCCAACACTCCGGACTGCAATATGGCACAAAATGGGAAAACAGACAGAAGGACGCACCAGAGAAAAGGTTATAATACTAGAGAAATAGAGAGACATTATTAGAAGAAAATTATTTTATCTATAATAAACTTGTTAATTTTAGTGTAATATATATCTGAATTTTAAAGTTTTTAATCGTGACTTTTCAACTTCCAGTAGGGTAAGTTATAGTAATTACAAAATAAGTTATTTGTGCAAGGGGATATGTTGATGGTCATTGCAGTGCTCTTTAAAAATGATAGGATTGAGTGTTCATATTTATGCACTTGTATTTATCTATACAAATAATTTGCCTGCATTTAAGTATATTTAAAAAATATATTGTATCATGTTATAAGAGCACATAAAAATTGCCACTTGTAAAAAATATAATTAAAGAGTGCATTTTAACCAGAAATTATCAATACTTGTTTACATCAAAATTTTTATAAAATTGTTCATATATATAATTGTTAAAACACAAAACTTAAAAATTTAATTCTAGCCATTCTGTTTTTTGCGTTAGTAAAAACCAGATGAAATTTACTAAACTTTAGTAAATTTACTCATATGCCCATGAGTATAAAATTTTTAATAATTCTTAGTTGAAATGTAGACTTTAGTATTTTGATGATTTGCATTAAATGGCTTTGAGCCATTTTGTAGTTTTTTTCGAAATATTTTTAATTTCTATTCTAGACACCACCATTTTTTTACATTATTGAAAACTACATAAAATTTACAAAAATTTAAGAGCAACTTTTATATACACTTTAGTAATAAAATTTTGATTAATTGGTAATTGAAATGCGGACTTTAGTATTTCCTTAATTTGTTATATATAGATTCTGAGCATTTTCTACTTTTTTTAAAATAATTTTCAATTTTTACTCAGGACACAACAAGTTTTTCACATTGTTGAAAATAAGATAAAATTTACTAAAATATAGTAAAAACTTTCATATACACTTTAGTATTAAAATTTTGATTAATTCACAGTTGAAATACGGACTTCAGTATTTGCAATTTGTAATATATGGTTTTAGACAATTTTTGCTTTTTTCAAATAACTTTTAAATTTTGTTCTAGATATTATATTCTATTTACAATATTAAAAATAAGATCAAATTTACTGAATTTTAGTGAATCTTCTCATATACACTTTCGTATTAAAATGTTGCTTAATTCACAGTTGAAATATGGATTTTAGTATTTGCATAATTTGTTATATATGGATTTCGAACATTTTTTATTTTTTTTTTCAAATTACTTTCTAAATATAAGTAAATTTTCTTCTATACACATGGGTTTAGAGAAAAATTTTGCTATAGAAACAAGATTCCTATTGACAGAGAGATGTGTTTATTAGTTTTTGGCAAAGACTGGTCAAGCCGTTTCGGAAATATGGAGCTAAATATGCAAAATAATGCAGTTTTTGAAAGAACTAAGCACCCGATTTGAATAATTCAAAAAACTTTCTGCTTTTGTTTTGGAGAAAGAATCTTTAATTTTTTTAAATTAAATTTCCAAAAAATATTTTTTTTATTATTCGGTTTACTTAAAATCACTCATGAATTAATATATTGATTTTTTATTGATGAAGTCGATTTTTCACACATGTCTGAAAATTCATGCAACATGCCACTTACAACTAGTTTTAATATATGCGTATATTACATTTATAATATTATTTTAAACATATAAAACGTTAGATGCAATACATCTAGATTTGAAATACACTATGCTCCGTTGTCGTTTACTCCGGTAATGTTGCGCTCGCTACTGATAACTGATAAGAACGAATTTCACAAACACACAAACGGACAAATATTTCTATACACGTAGTGAAATGTACATAAAACATTTATATATATATATATATATATATATATATATATATATATATATATCCATTCCATTCATTTTAGCAGCAAAGTGGTAGGAAGCTAGCTAGCTAGAGCGCTGGCTGGGTAGCCGGCTACTGCACTTCCGCACTCTCAAAACGTTCCACTGATAAGAGAATGTTGCCACACCATTCGGGTGGAATCAAACAACCCCCGTGTAATATCATTCTACTGTTTTCGAGCAAGCTTTTGCACCACCCCACGGGGTAGACCGAGGGTTAACGAATTCTTTATTCAAACGAGAAAAAAAATAACACGGGTAGATTTATCGAAAATTTTCCGATATTATTTTAAAGTAGAGGACAAAAATGTGTATAGAGACATCACAAAATTTGATATTTTACATCAAAACATGTTTATACGTAATATTTTATTTAGTGTCCCATACGTAACCGGTACGGCGCAAAGTGCTGTAACCTGGAGCAAGGGGTCGTTCAAGGTTAAAGTACAAACTAGCGTACCGGTTATAAATGGGTCATTTTTCAAAATATGATTGATAATATTTTTTTCAAATAACATTGTTTGTAAGTAGTAATACTATTACAAATATGCAATTTTAAAATATTGTATAATTACGTATTCGCCATACAACTCTTTACTTTCGCATGTTTTGAAATTACTTTATAAAAGATAAGAAAAATAAGAATTATAGGACTCAATATTTTGTGAAATTTTTCAACACGATTTTTAAATAATATTTTTAATAGTTTTAAAATTTTTAAAATTGATCCTGGATTTTTGGATAAAACGCGGATGAAAAATATTGCACTTTTCGCCTCATTCTAAAAAAATGATTCAACTTTAGTTTCCATCAGTCTGTGGTCTTTCAATATACACGCAATATATTTTGATTTTCAAATTTAACATTATAAATATCTAATTTTCAATTTTTTTAAGTAAGCCAATGATCTATATACTATATATTAATATCTCACATATGGAGAAGTTCATGGAAATTTTTTCAATACCAAATTATCACTCTATGCCTAGCTAATATATTTTATTAATATCGTTTTTAAATATCATGTTTTTTATTAATTCTAGTTCAATTTTTATAATCTTAATAAGAAATTCCTATGAGGAATTAATTATATATCATATATTATTATCTCACATATGGAGAAGTCCATACAAATTTTGTTAATACAAAATATTTCCTATACCTGGTTAATATATTTTTTCAATACTGTTTTTGAATATCATATTCTTTATTAATTTTAGTTCAATTTTTATAATCTAAATCATAAATTCCTATGAGGGATTAATTATATACTATATATTATTATCTCACATATGAAGAAGTATACGCAACTCTTTTTAGTACAAAATATCATCTGTACCTATAGCTAATATATTTTTTTAAATATTGTTTTCAAACCTCAAATTTTTTATTACTTTTACTATTATTTTTATATTCTAAATCATAAATTCCTATAAGTATGAGTTTGTTAGCTAATGAACGAAAAATTAATTGTGTTTACTAACGGTAAACCCATATGGAAAAAATTAATTATTCGAACATGAATGCGCTTTTTGTGTTTTGCATTTACTCTGTTAATTAAAGCAGAATTTGTACAAATATGCATATGTTAATTACTTTAATATAATTATTAATAACCGGGGTTTAATTCCACAAATTATTGAAATGTATATGTTATAAATAATAACTGGATAATGGTAAAAATTATACAATCTGGCGCAGTTCAAATACCCAATTCAAAACCTAATTTAAAATTAAATTTAAAATGACATTTAAAAATATATTTTTCAAGATATATGTTTTATAAAATAATATAACACTCCTTGGGATATTATAAATCGCAATTTATAGTCGAAAAATAACACTGGACAGTCACAAATTTCAAAACAAAAATCCTGTCATCGATACTTTTCAATATATGTTTCCCATATTTTAGAAAATAATGCAATAAAAAGAAAATAAATTTACAAGCTTGTAATAATAAATTTTGTGAAGTCAATATTTGCATAAATAATTGTTAGTAAATGCAAATATACTGATATTCGAATATAAACCGACTTCAATTTAGAAAATCGATTACAAGGACAATTCAAATTTTCTCATCGATTGTTGTTGGTATGGAGAGGCTTTAAATCTTGCCAAAGGCCTGAAATAATATTTAACATTACTAATCACTGCAATATTTGGAAATGATGTTTAATAAATAAATAACGTCCATAAAATCATTCTCCCAACCGACATTTATTTAACAGAATCAGTCAATTCGTCATCCGACAATAGTCGGTTTTGGTTTTGTATCTATAGCTTTTCATTGTACCCATTTGGTACAGAATTGTGTATGAAACATTGTGTGTAGTTTGTTAGTGCTAATTTGATCTGCTGTTTATTTTGAACAGAAATACCTGCGGGGATTCCGAATGATTATTCGTGCGAAAATGTTACCAAGTACCAAGTTACATTGTGTGGGACGAAAGAACATAAGTCGGGTTTAAAATGGTATAAAAGATCGATTTTCTGATAAAACTAGATAAAATTTACTACATTTCTATGAAAACAGTTTTATACATCCCGATATAATAGTTTGGAATAAAACGACTTTGAATTCGATCTTTCATTTTCATTAGCATTTAATAGAAAATTCCGGAGATTTTTTGGTTTTTGTCAAATAACTCACAAATGTCATATGAAAGCACCCCTTTTCAGTTATATAGAAAGCAACTAGAATCAAATACTAAAGATTTTATATTATTATCCATATACAACATATTTTCAAATTTCTCTGAATCTGCGTTGATCTAATTATATCATCTCCAAGGTGCAGAAGCAAAGCAAACCTAATCTCACCTTCGAAATCTGCCTACGCCTCTCCCCTTATGTGAATAACAAGTACACGTCTTATTTTACCTGTATCAGCAATCGTTTACAACGTACAATTTCCACCCATTCCAACCCATTCCGACCCATTCCAGGGTAAAAAAAACCCTACTCGTGGTATCATTTCCATCCGCGAGATTATTCGAAGCTGACGCTGCGCATTTGTACGGGGACGAACTTACCTGCCGAAGAAATATACTGGAAGGAAAGATTTTTAAGCCCACACAGACAATTTCGATGATACGAATCTCTTCTGCGAACACTTTGCAGATTTTTTCGATTTTCTTGCCAAGGTAAAGGACCGTTGGTATTGCGATACGGAACTCAGATACATCGATCGTTGATCTTGATTTAAGGTGCACAACTAGTGTGAAATTTTCAAAAAATCGAATTTTCAATTTTTCCATATTTCGATAGGTTATACCTTTAAAAATAACATACTAAAATTTTAAATCGATATCTTAAATAGTTTTTGAGTTACAGCCATTTAAAGAGTATATATATAGTATATAGTATAACGATCATTTAATTTTGAAACGCGTTTTTCTGGAAACAGCATTTTCCGAATTTGCTGCAGCGATTACTCAAAAATAAATGATCTGATCACTATCAAAATTTTCTTACATCTTCTATATATAGTTCTCCGTAAAATGAACCATGGATTTTTTGATCGGATCAAAGATCGAATTTTGGCAGTCCAAAAACGACCAAAATTTTCGGTAAAATTTGACTTTTTTTTTAAACGTCGTCATTTTGTAAATTTTTAATTTTTTTCTTTTATCGTAGTTTATTTTACAGACAATATTATCTAGTTTAACGAGAATATTTTCTTTTATTCCATCCACGTAGAAGGCCGGAATCACCAATGAAGGGTCTTTTTTTCGCGCCGTTGGAGATCGACGATAACTTAAAAAATATTTAGTTTTTTTTTCAAAAATTTAACTATGTATTCTTAAAACATGTATAAATATATTCCTAAAATTTTGGAATGATTGATAAAGTAGATTCGTTAATATAAATTCCCAAAAATCACCTTTTTTTAGGCGGTTACACTAGTTGTGCCTCTTAATTGGAAAAATTTTGTACTTAACTTATTCCTTCGCTATTGTGCTATTACACCTGGGATTGCAAAAGTTCATGATGTCAAAAATATTTCTTATTTTTCAGATTTTTTTTCTGATGTGAAACACGGACTGCTATTTTTGTCATCAGAAAACAAAATTTAGTTTATTTTTTATTTATAATATAAGACTAAAAATATTTTTTGTGAACTTGAAGCTTTTTCGAAATACTCCTTCAATTCTACTGAGTATGACATAAAATCCTATGTCGAAACGTTTGTACACGAAATAACGATCTTGTGTATAAATGTGTGTATATATGTGCATGTGTATAAATAAGTCTAACGTGTTGAGGTTTAGGCATCAGACGTGAAATTCATTGAGCATTTCTCGACTTTGTTAAAGAGATTAGTTTTTGTAATAGAATCCTGCTAAACTCTCGGAACGAGGGGAGTTCTTTTCTGTGTGAATTTCTTTATATATACACATATATACATACATACATATATATATATATATATATATATATATATATATATATGTATATATATTCTCTAGTGTTAGTTTATATTCGTAGTATGCGGTGATGGAAAAACTTTGATCATTTTTTCTCGCCTCTGCTCGTTTTCTTTGCACCACGTACATATAACTTCAAGAGTATACATGTAAAATATATTAACTAACACCGATAAGTTGGTAAAATATAAGCTGGTAAAAAAATTATTCAATTTGGGAACTGGCGATCTAAAAAGTGTAAGGTTGCTTAAATCGTACCACTGCTTAAGTCGTAGAAAAGTTGATCTCAGTCTTAGTTTTATATTTTTTTTGAGTAGTAGGTACGACTTAGGCACCTAGGCGCCTTAATTTCACTGATACCATATTTTTGAAATATCCAAAAATGGCTATCGTATTCCGAAAATAGCTAATTATAATCTAACTGAATAAATATTTTATACATTTTAATTTTTTTTGAAAAATTCAATCGCAATTAACCATTATTTTTTTAGGGGGTACGACTTAAGCAACCTTACCTTAAAAATATAAAAAAATGAACTTGAATTTTAATTATCTATGTCCTATTTGCGCAGCTGTAAATTTTTTAAATTTTAATATACTAAAATTGCACTAAATATTATAGCATTATTTCCTTAGGGGGTACGACATAAGATACCCTAGCTTATATATTAAAAAAAAAATTATTTAAGTTGAATCTATGTCTTTTGTTGAAAATTTGAATATATTCATTCTTATTTTTATTTGTTACTTTATTGATATATTGATCTTATCATTTTATCAATTCACTATAACACTCTACAATTTAACATTTCTTTGAATCCACCTTTTTTATTTAACGATTTTTCATTTAAAACACTATTTTTTATTTCAAAAATTACTTTAATTGATATTATCAATTTATTTAGATCGTATTGTTTTGTATATTTGCTTCTTCTTAAAATTTTGGAAAATGTTATTTATAGAAGAAATTTAAATTATCAAGCATACTTTTATTCAATAAAATATCTCCAACTAAATAGCAAATTGTTCATAAAAAAAGTTAATATATGACTAATTGTTTTTCTAGTATTATTTTATTATTCAGAAATTTTATTTATATTATTTATTAATTTTATTTTTATTATTAATTGCTTTTATTTTATATTAAATCATAATACTACGGATATTATTTTTATGTAAATTCTATCCTTTGCACTCTTATTTATTTAAATTTATGTTATTATTTATCAATATTGCTAGATGTTAATTATTTAACAGTTGTAATAAATATTGTAATTAAAAAAAATATGACTAATAAGACAAATAAAAATTGTTTTACATTTTAGTTGACAGCTTTTAAACAAAACTTGACTTCTTTGCTTTTGAAAAAAAATCTTCGGAAAATTCTACTTTTTGGATAAAAAATCTTAGATCCAAAAATTGGTTTTGTGCTCTTACTATGTTCAATGTAATGAAATTTTGTAGTACTACTTATGCATTTATACTTTTTGTAAACGTCTTCGTCCCAAATATTTCTTGGATTAAATGTGAAACTTTCATATTTATGACACCCATATATACTATTTTAAAATCTACATATTATCAATGGAATTGTCAAGAAAAGTTAATTGGAAATATATTACAATCAGAAAAAACTCATTTAAAATCAACAAATTTTCTGTGACAAAAATGTAATAAATACTGTCAAATAAGCAAAAATAAACAGAATTTTTCTAAAGTTGAGTTTATTCGATTTAAGTGGCACGTTTTTGTTGAGAAAACTATAAGATATTCCTAGGATATTATAAAATACTAGCAAACCCGACGAACTCCGTTTCGCCACCAGATGTTTTCGTGAGAAAGATGAAGAAATTTTTTGTTTGTTTTATATTTGAAAAGAAAAAAATTGATCAGGAAGGAAAATCCGACTTATTTTTATATATATATATATATATATAGAAGATAATCTATTTGCAATTATTTAAAACAGTTATTGATTCTTTTTATTACTCGAATTTTTAATTACGGTGCGTGAAGTTCCAGCAGCTTGCATTAAGGCACGATGCCATGCACAACTAATTTTCTTAGCTATAAACCTTGCTGAGCTTTGCGAGACCTTTCCAACGAATGCAAAATTGTCGAAATCGGTTCGTGCGTTCTGGAGTTATTTCGTCAGGAAGGAAAACCCGACTTATTTTTATTAGTATAGAAGATAAATATAATTTTTTTCCACCAGCTGTCCTATTACGATTCGCATTTGTTTCTCAATCCATTCCTTAGGTGTGATGTAATCCTTGATAGCCGCTCTTGAGAGCCGTTTTATATTGCTCACGAATGTTTTGATGTACGTTCCCTTCGCTCATTTGCTTTTTATACAGACATCGAGGAAAAAGGTTAATTTCTTCTACGAAGTAAAAGAATTTACCCGACTTACGCCGCAAAAACGTGATAATTAGATGGAATAAAAATTTTATGGCGTTTGGATTAGCAATAGCTATTTGTTAAGGGTTCCCCATTACAAACTTAGGTTGATAGAAAAAATATTTTAAAATAATTCAATTCATACATGTAACATATATTTAAAAATAATAATATAGGACGGTATTATAGTAATTCAGATTTGGTTTTAAAATCTGAAATTTTACTTTAAAAAAAATTGACAAGTTTTTTTTGCTTTCTTAATAAAACTTGATAAATTTATAATCTAGAGTCACACACACACACACATATATATATATATATATATCGGTTGTTTCTTCAATGTTTAAAATATGATTTATAGGTGAATTTTATAATTTAAATTTTACTTCGAACATAACTCTTTAAAAAATAGCAGAATTTTTATAAAATTATAACTAGCAAATTTTTTTTAAATTTATTATGAAGATTATTGGTTTAAGATTATTGGTTTAAAGAAAATATTATTGGTTTTGCTTTGGAAAAAATATGTTCATAATTTTAAAGTTTCAATGATAATTAATTTGTACCACAAAGCAATAAAAACTAGGTATAAGTAATATTTTGCTGTAAAGCAAGTTGCATACACTTTCCACTACTTGCACATAATTCACTTAATAAAAATTAATAGTTTTCATAATTTAAAATTATAGTCTTGAATCTTGAAAATTCTGATAATTCGACCCAAGTCTGTGCAAACATATTTCTAAATTATCTTTTATCACTGAGACTTTTTTTGATATTTTCTATATTTTTAAAATGATTTGTTCAAACATTTATAAAGAATAATATATATTTCAAAAGTTCATAAAATTCCTAAAACTTTGAATTTAATTTAGAACTATAGTTCTAAATAAAATTAGTACTGAAAATTTTGCCTAAACTTGAACCAAAAAATATCTCTCTGTCTTATTACTATTAACACTCCTACATTTTCTTAGTATTTTAAATTTTGCATAAATTTACACTTTTACAATGAAATTATATATCTAAAACTATAACTAGATTTACAATTTTTATAAACATGTATCAGATGTGATATGTAGTGAGCAAGTTTATCAAATTTCAATAAAATTTAAATAATTTTAATGATTTAAATTATTCATTACACAAAATCCCACTGTCTAGTATTTTGCATTTGTAAAATAATTTCTTTAAACCCTTATAAAGTGAAAAATATATTTGAAAACACTTTAATAATATTCAAACTTTATTTTAAATTTGAGTTAAATTTTTTAATGAAATATTACAGAAAATCTTTCCCATTACCACTAATGAATTTTTGAGTAAAAATCACGTTATTTTTAGGTTGTTATTTGTTTACTCATTTTTTTTATTACAAAACTTTCAAGTATTTTACCAAATTCAAATCCTGATTTGAACGGGATAATTTTTGATCAAACTTGCCAAATACTTTAGTGCATCTTTAAAAGAAATACTGCTATTTTGAAAATTTCAAATTTATAATTCAAACTTAGAAACTTGAGGCAGTTGTGTTATTATTTTCAACAGTGATCTTAAAATTGTTATCTACGATTACGAATCTTTAGCTTGAATAAAAAAAAATAGTCAAAATTGGCCTTAATAACCAACAAATGGTCATAATTTCATCAAAGCTCTAAGTTGAACTTAAAAAAGCTCATACTTACTACCTGGAGAAGTTTTCGTTGATTTTAATTTGTTGAGGTTTAGGCTGAATTTTAAATACTTTTTTGTGCGGGACTTTAATTTTGAATTATAAATTTATTTCCAAAATTATATATGCTTTCTTACTATATAATATACGTATTTTAACAAACTATTAAAAAATTATGGAAAATACTAAAAAGTATCTGAGTGTAATAGGATTCTTCAGACAGATACAGTTTTTTTAAGTTTGGGCAAAGTTTTCAGGATTTTTTTATTCGAGATTTTTATCCTAAATTATGAAACAGGATTTTATAAGCTTTCTAAATTTATATTACGACTTATAATTGTTATAGTAAATGATATATATCTAAACATATATATATATATATATATATATATATATATATATGTTCATCATGTTATTAAACTACTAATTGCATATTTAAACTTTACAAACATCTAACCACTACACAACGATTTCTCCTCGTTCTATCAACAAGACTTTTTGCCTGTGTCTATAAAATGTATATGTATGTCTGTTCGTCTCAAATCTCTTCGTAGAGTAAGTTTTCTTAGCGCTGGAAAATTGCTCGGCACTGTCCTCTCATTAAAATTACACCGTGGCTAATGAGGCAAAAAGTCGAGAAAATGAAGTAGCAAATTCAACAGAGGAAAAACGAACTAGACTGTACTCCTCTCTCTATGTTTGCATATATTATTATAGTATATTATTTGTGAGAGAATAATTTTGCAAAGGCTATAAACTACTATTATACAAATTAATCGAACGGGGTGGAATTATAGAGAATGAGCAATGTTAACATAATGCTGGAGATCAAAGAAGTTTATTGAAGGTTGAACGTATTATTGCTAAATCAAAATATTGCTGAATCAGAAAAAAAATTGTTTTGAGAGAAAATGAATAAGCAAATAAATTTGAATCATTGATGCTTAAATATCAACATGTACTTGTAGGCATATATGACGGATTTCAAGAAATATCGTTTCATAAAACCACGTCTCTCAATTCCCATATATATGTCCCTATATATAAAATAGTATTTACTTTTCTGTCGTCGTGTTCATTCATAGTCATGGCACCACTAAATCAACATAGTTTTTTAATCAAAGTTTTCCGTAAAAGCGCGGACTGATATCCGCACGTATTAATAAGCCAACCCGGATTTAGCACAGGATACACACAAGGTTCCTCTTTCATACGAGCGAAATTAAAGTTTTTGCGATTTTCCACGTAATAAACAAGAGGAAAGGAGGAAAGGTCATATTTTTGTTAGCAATATTTGTATATACATATACGTAGTTCATCATGTTATTAAACTACTAATTGCATATTTAAATTTTACCAACATCTAACCATTTTTGTCAGAGGTTGTATTTTTCGCAAAAGTACATATGATAGACTTCTTTAAATTCCCAAATCTTTAAAAATAATTATATATATATATTTTAATTTTAATTTTGTAATTTTTGATTATTACACACGCACAAAATAAAAATAAAATAAATAGAAATTAACAGATTTTCGAGAAGAATCGTGCAGCCTGTTATAATTATTATATTAAAAGTTATTATTTAAATAGTTTAATATTTTCCAGCCTTTGGCTAATACATATTTACCCAATAAAGTATGTAAGAAATTTAAAAAGTATATTTTACAATTTACAAAGCCTATAGAAATTTGTAAACACTTTTTATAATCCAGGATTATAAAAAAATCCTGAAAACTCTGCCTAAACTTAAAAAATCTCTATCTTTCTGAGTCACTCAGTTATGAGTTACACTCAGTCATTTTTTAGTATTTTGCATAATATTACAATAAGTTGTTAGAACATTTATAAAATGTAAAGTATATTAAGAACACCTGTGAAATTTTGCATGTAACTATTGTATTATAAAGCTTATAAAAGTCTGCAAATATATTTCATAATTTTAAATTATAGTCCCAAGTAAAAAAAACATTAAATATCTGTCTAAAGCTAAACAATTCATATATATATATATATTAATTATCGAAAGACACACAGAGGCATTTTGGAATTTTGCATGATTTTGCAATAATTTGTTTGAAAATTTATAAAGTGTAGTATGTATTTTGAAAGCTTATAAAATTCTGTAAAGATTTTTAAAAATTTAAAATTATAGTCCTGAGCAAAAAAATCCTAAAAATCCTGCTTGAAATAAAAATGAGCCTGCATATAATTATTTGAAATGAAAATTGTTGAAATTAAAAAAATTGTTCATAGTTGTAAATTTGTACTTACACTCTTTTAAGCACAATTTAATTTAATTTTTTTTCGGAAAATCTAAAGATGTTTTTGCACCATATTTGTGGTATTTTTTGTAATTACAATGCATAAAGGTTTGTTAAATTTATTAAGTTAAATCTTGTTCAAAAGATTTACATGTAAATATTCGTAAGCAAGAATTCACCAATTTAATTGGAAGCAAAAATTGAAGAATAAAAAAAGCAGAAATGCAAACATATATTAAACAGTAAAGTTTTCAAATATCTAAAAAATAATTTGTTACAATTTTATATTGAGAAAATGTGCATTTTATTTGTATTAAACAAAAGTCTCTACCTATGCATGTATATATATCCTATCTTACTTCAAATCTATATTCCTCGCAAATCTTTAAGGATTCCTCCGATTTCGATAATAATATCCATCGAGTTTTCAATCTGCAGAATAAATATCTCCGCAAAAGTGCATTTTATATTTCAAAAACATCCATAGGTACATATACTAACACTTTGCTACACAGAAACACTTTGCTAGTTCATCTTAAACAGAGGCGAAATTTTATTAGAGAGAGAGCTGGGGAAAAAGTAGATAAAGGATAAAAATTATATATAAAAATAGTATGTAGATAAAATATATTTGTTAAATTCATTCTCTTTATTTATACAATGCTTTGAAAATTTTTTGCTGTATTTTTTTTTCAAAATGTAGTTCAGTCGGGTCTAAAAGTCTATATTGTGTTCCGTAAGCATAGTTTTGAATTGTCTTGGATTTCTCAAATTATTTTCATATTGTAGTGAAGGTTTCATTAAACTCTAGCTTGTTTCTCCAATATAAACTAAATGCAACCTAGGCAGTTAATTTTATAGGCAAAATTTCTAAGTCGTTCGGTGTTGAAAAAAGTTTTTGTTTCGGCAAAAATAGTGTTATTCCTGTTTTATAAAATATTATTTCCCAAACAAAATATAGTCCTTCGATCCCTTACTATTCGCCCCAAACTTGTCCAACTTCCGCGCATCTTTCCTTTCCCTCAATGGGAAAAAGCCCGAGTTTTCCCGCACTGGGAAAATTTCAAACTTTTCATGACACGTCCCATATTATAATATTATTTAATATGTTTCCTTGCACCGTTCGCGGCATACATTAAAGTTTTCGCGTCGCAACGGAAAATGCAATGTGAAACTAAGGAAAAACACAGGAAAAAATCAGAGAAAAAATATTGGTGTGTAATGAGGTAAAATATTAAAATAAATTGAGAAAACACTCACCCGATATTCCGTCGTAGGTCCACCATTCCTCCCAGCTCGCTTTGATTTCTAGAAAAAAAATTGAAATATTAGATTGGACCTAAAAATGAATTTACGTTATTATAATTATGATTCCAAATATCGTACCTCTACTAAAGAAAATTACTGCAATTAAATTCAAACATGCATAAATAAGCCCGAGTAATAACAAACAATAACGCTCGCTCTGCATAAAAATTAACATACGTGTGTTTGCATTTGATTCTGAATTGGAAATAAAAACACAAACATTACTAAAAGCATTTTCGTTTTATGAAAGAGTAAATAAAGCATTCGTCCATCCATAATGAGAGACGAAACACAATGCAGAGAGGACAATTAGAGTATTTTAAAATGTCATATTATACAATGACAAGAGCCGAGAGCCGAGAGGAGAACGTTTTGCAAAAATAACGAACCTAGGAACAATATGTTGTATTTTGTATTTTATGGAATTGTATCCCATGTGTGCTGAAGAGAAATTCCTCCTTGTTGTAACATGTTTCTGTATCGTTAATGTTTTGAATAAAATTAAAATAGCCACACAAGTGGAAGGAGAAATAATGCACCTACATATTACTTTTATGAAAATCCATTTATGTGTAAAGTTTCTAAATTTATAAGATAAAAATCTGTTCACACACACACACACACACACTTTTTCCAAATTTGGTCTCATTCGATTCAGAATGGCTTGAAACGTCGAAAATCGGATTTTTTCTTTTGGACTTCTCCTTCGGGAAATTATAACGATATAAGATGTTCAAAAATAAATAACTTAAATTTTATACTGCAAAATTACAAAAGCAAGATTTGTGTAATAAACTCGTATATAAAAAATGATTTTTTTTATTTTGTGAGCAAGATTTGATTGATATACTTATTTATAAATATTGTATTTTTCATTTCATTACCAAATCTCAATGAAGCCATAAGGATTCTATTTTGCTAACAAGAATTTTTTTTATATAATATAGCTTTATAAGTGGAGAGAAAAATAAAACAAATATACTTTTTGAATATATAATTTTTAAGAAAAATGATGTATGGAGTTTCAGAGACCTAATAATTTTATGAGTACATTCGTTACTTTTTGAGAAATTTTGAAACTCACAGAAAATTTGATTTCAGCCTGAAATCTATTTTTTTCATAAGAACTAGTCGTTTTTCCTTAGACGATGGTCATAGGTAGTACGACTTAGGCAACTAGACACTAAAATTGTGCATTATATTTAGAAACAAAAATACCTAATTTAATAAGACAAAATTTAGTATTTGTAAATCAAACCCTAATTAATACAGAAAGGATATTCAATAGTTAATGATTTTCTTTTATTCTAATTACACTAAGTATTATTTATATATCTCTTGCTTTTAAATTATATTATCTTCTCATTAGATAGTACGAATTAGGCAACATTATTCTATAGAAGTTTTAGTTGTTAATTAGAATATCAGATATTGATAATTGCTAGTTTTAAACCTTTTTATTAGCCTTTTTTATTAGCCATCTCCATACATAAATAGAGTACTTTAAGCAAATTTTTTATATGAAATTTGAATTACTTGCCTAAAAAACTTATTAATTGTTAATGAGAAGCCAACTAAATAAATATTCAATAGACAACATTTTTTTAAAATTTAATTGCACTGAATATGTGGCAAAATTTCCCTAGGGTACGACTTAAGCAACTCTAGCCCATAGAATAAATAAGGTAAATAAGGTTGTCAAATATCTCCCTTCCGCCTTTTTGTATTAAACCAAGAGCAAAAAAGCGGAAGGGAGATATTTGACAACCTAATAGATTCATATGAGGATATCAGTAGATGATAATGAGTATCTAAGTTAGATTGTAATACCTATCATAAACTTTTAGAGTCAAAATTTTGTCGTATAGCGGGTACGAATTAGGAAACTTTAACGTATTGAAAAAATAGTCATAACCAAAAATATCGTTATAAGTAAAAAGATCAGTAGATAATAATGAGGGGCTGCGTTATATTATAACACGAGTCATAAAATTTTATATTTATAAGTTTCAAATTTGTATATCCATTCTCAATAGAAAAATTAGGCTTTTTCAGTTTTAAGCATAATTTTGATATTTTACTTGCAATAATTGTTAAATTATACCAAATTATAATATAAACAAAGACTCAGTTGACGTCATTTTTTTTTAAATTTAATTGCACTAAATATTATAACATTATTTCTTTAAGGGGTACGACTTAAGAAACTTGACCTATTGAAAATATAGCTGTTATTAAATATGAGTAAATAATAATAAGTATGTATGTGTATGTATATTGTTATTTATTTATTAATTTATTTATTCATAAGCAAGCCGTAATCAATAATAATAGATATTATTTCAGACTTTTGTCAAGACACTTGTTCTTGTTACACTGATTATAAAAGTTTTGGGTAAGAAGCATCTTATTTCAATACCCATGCTCTATCATTTACAATGTTAAGTAAATTTCTTTACAACAAAACAGTAATTGTTAATTATGCTAAACTAACAAAAAATTTTATTTTTTTTTTAAAATTTAATTGCGGTAAATGTAGCATTATTTTCTAAGGGGTACGACTTAAGCAACTTTCAATAGAGTAACTATTGAAAATATAGATATAGATAAGTATAGATATAGGGCGACAGAATAAAAAAAATAGTGAATGGCATAAGAGCTTCTGGGTAAGAAGTTCCAAACTTTCATTTATCATCTCAATGCACATTTTAAATTTTCAGCATATTTTTGATATGCACTTTGAATTACTTTTACGTATCAAATGATTACGTAACAATACTTTGTTTTGTTGTCAAAAAAATACATTGAAAGCTTATCTACTGCATAAGTATGCAAATAGTAATTAGTACTTCGTAAGAAATCCTACTGGATCTCACTATCATAACACTCGTTTTTAAGTACAAAACTCCTTCCTCTCAGTCCTGTACGTTGTGAATAAGAATATCACACAAACTTTCCAGAGCATTTTTCGCATCACAAAACGACGTCCTTCTTTAGTATCTGGTAGTAGTGTGTAACAATCCTCATCCCCTTTGCAAGATTTCTTTTCACTATGTAGGGGTGAGTTGGCACAACTAACAATTCGAATCTAGACGGAGTTTTGGGGCGCCCGCCTGTCTGGCGTCGGTCGTCACCCGGTTGATAGATGCATCGGCCAAAAGTTATGGCCAACGCAGAATCATACAATTTATTCTATTTATTCCATTTATTATCATTTCTGCGTTTTGTTACAACGAGCAAATGCATTTCATACATTGTTCTGTTTGGTGTTGATGGTGTTGTTGTTGTACCGAGGGTAATTTTATTATTGGAGCCCGTTAAATTATTTTATATGCAGCCGTTAAGCGAAGACAGTAGTAGTTGCAGTTGCAGGGGATTGGAGCTTGTTGGGGGTTGTTGAATGAGGTATCTGGATAATGCATTGAGCAAGTGTTTCTGGAATCGTAAATTATACAAATATATATATATATATATATATATATATATATATTGAAAGGTAGAGTCTTGGATTTGTGTATATATAATTGTGTAATATATATATATATATATATATATATATATACATATATATGTACAGATTTGAACAAAGAATCCAAAAAGTAATAAAAGACAAAAAAGTTTTTTAAAAAACCATTTCTTTTATTTATTCACTGACGACGTTTCGGAACTAGGTACGTTCCATCTTTACGTCATCTGTCAAGAAACATGATCTTGATAAGATTTAAGCAACAATATGTTTGCAGAAGATGGTGTTTTTTTATACCAAATTAATAAAATTGTGGAAAAAATAATGTTACATTATTAGGTTATAAGCAATATTAAAGTCAGTTCAAATTCAAAAAATTCAAAATTTTAGATATTTCAAATAGTAAATTTGATTTGATAGTAAGAAAATAAAACATTATGTATTGACAGTTGTCAATATTTCTGGACACTTTGAGATAAATTGATTTATGATTTGAGTTTGATACAAGTTTACAATGATATTATGAAACACAAATTAAAAACAACATATTACATTAGTAATAAATTAGAAAAATTTTTTTCGGTTCGAGTAAAAAAGGCAAGTATATTCTAATAATTCATTAAGATAAAAATTAATTTAGACAAATAATAAAAATTATTGAAATAGGTATTTGAAATATTACATTATTAATAAAAACTCTCGCATATTTTTGAAATTCGTAAATAAGAGATAAAATAATGTGAAGACCTCAATTTTTTGGTCAAATATTACAGAGACAGTAATAAATTTAGAAAAAAAAAAATTATGTTCTAATATTTTGATTAAATATTTATAAAAAGTTCGAAAAAAAGTAGATATACACAAAAATATTTAACATGGATGAAATCCAGTCTGTAAGTGAGGAGAATATAAATTTAGAATTACACTACAAAAATTAGAATATTTATAAATTAATAACTATTTTTGACATTAATAAATTTAGATTAAAAGTTAAAACTGTCTGGTAAAAACAGGAAATTTTGTCATTGAATAATAGAAAATTCCAGTTCTCAAAATGATTAGAGCAAAAGTAAAATGAAAGTAAGAAATTAATTCCAATACTCACAGTGTAGAGAAATCAATATATTTTTCAAAACTTCGAGCAAAAATTGCTCATGCGTACACATTTAGATATTAAAAGAAATTAAAAGTCTCAATTTAATTCTAAAAATTACACTGACTAAATTAAAAAAAAATGACATTTGTAAAAAACAAATGTTATATATAACGATTTTACATAAAATTTTATTAAAATGATTGATATCTATCATAATTTAAATACATACAAACTATTAATACATATATATGTCAAAAATAAATTCAAGAAAATTGATCCTTAAATTTAAGATAATGTTAGGGTTAAGCAACGCTTAAAAAATCAATTGTTTTTAGGTAAAATTTTGGCTTTTCTGTATACTTACAAAATCCGAACTAAATTTAACTGAATTGACTGAAAATTAGTATTTAATATAGAATATATCAGTATTTAATTACTGATATTACAAAATACAAAATGTGTTAGGACGGTGAGAATTTAGTGCTGCATGCGTTCTTTTATTACGATTAATAAAAAAAATGAAATAAAAAAATAGACAAAGAAATAAAAAAAATAGTTTTAAGTCGGCCCTATTGCTTAGGGGTATGAAAAATAGATTTTTCTTAAACTTGGTCATACTAAATTTTACTAAAAAAATTTAATAAAATGGTTTAAGCTGTTTTTGGAAGACTAACATGTCACAAGATCTTTCTATATATATATATATATATATATATATATATATATATATATATATACATGTGTGTGTGTATGTGTATGTATTATTTTCCCCTGGTTTTTCTAGTCAACTTATGATTCACACTTCTCTTCCTCCAAGAACAAGACATTGCATGCAAATGAGGCAAAGAAAAAAAACTAATTTGGTTTTATACCGTAAACACGTACATAACTCCGAGAAACGTCTCTTTCTCCTTAGATTTTACGAAATATAATATATTTTTACGCGTTTTTGACATTTCCCTCTACAAATGTCTGTTTTTTCACTTCAATTTTATATTTTCGGGGCGACAGTAATAAAAAGAATAAACATAGAATAAAATAAATCTAGTGGGTTGAGGATGTTTGAAATTTTGGTGTATGGTGATTCATATTGAACGATGGGGATGTTAGAATGACTAAACAACATTCTAGCCCCATTTTCGGAGGGGTCGTTGATACTATTGACTAAAAGCGACTAAGGGATGTGCCATTCTCATAGATTGGCATAATAATCGTTAAGTGCACACACACACATACATCGCAAAACTTATCTTTAGAGATAACTTTTACTACACAATAAACTCTACATCCCACCGCAACTTGTATGAAAATATTCTTGCGTTCAGTTTCATTTCAAAATCACATTTTCCATTACTCCGGCAAAGGATTTAAAATTTCAAATAACTAGAAAAACAACGTTATCTAGTAAAGACATATACAGCGTAATCTCAGATCATAAATACTGCAGCAGTTACTGCTTTTTCAGTATTTTCCTGCGTTCGTTGAGATATGTTAAGGATATGCTTGAGAGGAAATTGAAAATTCCGGAGACTTTATTAATCTTGCAGAATGAGAGATTTAATCGCTGCTTTAATAAAATATATGTAGTACATGGGAGATTTGAATATTTGAATATGTTCATAACTAACTTAAGATTCACTAAACAAACATAGATTTTATATCTTTGAAGAATTTATACATTTTTATATATTACGTACAAAAGGTTCAACTATTTTTGAAAACTTTGAAAAAATTAGATTTTTGAAAATTTAGATATTTTTAGAAAATTAGACTTTTTTGAAAAAATTGATTTTTTTATATTATGAAATTTTTGAAAATTTCGACCTTTTTTTTAAAACAATCGTGCGCAGTCCTGTTCTAGAGGCAAAATATCAAAGCGCCTAATCGCTGCGTCGTAGTCTAACCAATAAACATTGGTGTGGAACCCATAGAAATATAAACAAAATTAGTACTTATTATTAAAATATCTAAATATCTGATGTGCATATGTATAATATTCATTTTTGATCCCCAAATGGATTTTTTTTACATTTTTTATTGGATCTCCGAAACAGCTACACCAGCCTTTTCGAAAATGTAATCAATTCTTCATTCCGTCAATACTATTAATAGACACCCCCTTATAGTAATTGTATTTTTTTTTTTGAATCATTCAAATCGGTAGATTAGTGCTCCCGAAAACGTTGACGAAAAATTGTATCCATACATGCATACACACACATCCATATTTTCTAAGGTATGGCAAAATGTTCAGTAACCTTTGAAACGTAAAGATTTAAAAAAAATCATTTTCGTTTTTTTGTGATTACTATAACTTATCCTACGAAGAATTATTAAGAAGTATGTGTATCTGTCTATATGAGCCAATTTTTGCACAAAAGTGCAATAATTTGCTTCATATCTTCGGTTAATCTTTTTATTATAATTAGAAAAATTAGTCTTAAAAATACTTGTAAATTATGGTTTTGACACAAAGGGTTCAAGTTTAAAAAATCATCAAAATTTGGATTTTATTTATTTACTACCAGGTCACCCAAACAAATATTTAAAGGAATTAAGCGAGGAATCTTCTACTCGAAGAATGAAAAAAAATGGCCATACGATATTAAATAAAATGTCAAAAAATAAAATAGGAGATAATCTCTTTAAATGCATTTACACCCTGCATATTGTCTTAAAAAGTATATTATTTTGATTGGCAATAAATCTATGGAAATAAAAAAAATGACTTTTTTTTTAATTTATTTGGCCTCGCTTACTCTGAGCATTTAGACTCCTACAACATTTTTATTTATTCACATTCTAATTTTTACATCACTTTTTCAATCTATATATGTATCTGATTCTATATTCTTCTTATTTTTCTTCTTTTTATTTTCTTCAATTCTTGCTCTTTTTCAAATTTCTAATTCTATTTAACTTCTAACTTTATTCCATTTTTTTCATTCTTCTTTTTTTAATTTCAGCTCAGTTCCAATAATTATTTTCTTACTCCTAATACATTTCAGCTATTCGAACTCTGTTATTCCTATTTTTCTTAATTTTTTTTATTCAAATTCTACTCAACAACACATTTTTTATTGGATTTCAAATTAAAAACTATACATATTTTTTTCCTATATTCTAAGTCAAGATCCCTGACGTGTGAATCGAACACGCTACCACTGAGATATGCTCCCCACAAACTTACTTTTTAGATTAATTTTTTTTTATCGGTAATTAAATGCCACTAATATAAGCTCAAATAATACTTTATCAAAACATTTCAAGTACAATAACATAAACAATATCGGAAGTATCGATAAAAATCGCCCAAAACTTAAGTCCACACCGAGGAGTGGTCACCGGTCACCGATCGCCCTCTCTAAGTGGCATAAATATTTATCCCTCGAGCGAATCGTCGCCTTTAGGGGTATCTTTGCCTCTTTGGAGGGTAAGTTTCATCCCTTGAAGGGATGGGAGCCTAATTCGAGGGTTAGATCTTGATGGGCAGGGTGTGGTAAGTACTTTTCGGTTTATCTAAATGTCTGCGACGGAAAAAATAGGGGACAAGTCATAGCGTTTTAGACAATACCTACTCCGTTTGATGAGTTTGAGCAATTTGATAAAAAAATAGAAAAATAGACACAGGATTGTATTGTATAAACTAGTTGTAAGTAATAAGGCGAAACAAATTACATACAATAAATTAATTAATACATTTACACATTTATTTTATTTATTAATTTTATCATTATTGTTATTTGCTTTTATGTTATATTAAATCATCATACTACGGATATCAATTTAATGTAAATACTATTATTTATTTTGTCTCTTTTTTTTAAATTAAATTTATGTTATTATTCATTATTGTTACAAGATGTTAAATTATTTAACAATTGTAACAAATATTGCAATTAAAAAAAAAAACATTTACAAATTACAAATTTAACTTATCGTCGGTACGTATTAGGGTTTATACAAAAACCGACATTTCAGAAAACCGGTTTTCGAATTTCCATTTTACTAAAAAACCGGTTTTAATCGATTTTCGAATTTTATATAGAAAATAAATTTTTGCTCGAATATTCTGTAATTTATCCGCAAATTTAGTGTAATTTAGAGTAGTATTTGACTGAATTTATTTATTGTTCAATTTTATAGATAGTAAACAAAATTATTTTAATATTAAGTAGTAAAACTAAAAAATAATAGTTTATCTTGATTGAATAACTTTGAAAATAATTATTCGTTATTCATGCATCATTTTCACATATAAGAATGAAAATATTTTTATGATAGTAAAAGGAAAGTATTCGAATAATTAAAAATAATACATTTCTAAATAAAAAAAATTTAGTAAATAAAAAAAAAGAAAGAAATATTAGATACATGTTAATACATACTTGTTAATATTAATTTTAGTTTTAAAAATAATTAAGCTAAACTTTTATTTTTATTCCGAGCAATTTTAATTAATTAATTTTAAACATTCTAATTATTTTTCGTTTAATAAAATATGATTTAAAAAAACTGAGAACGTCTATCAAATTGCTACTTAGACGTGTCCTTTGTTTACTCACAAAATTTCCTGAAATAGAAAATACTCTTATACTTGCGACCAAATTATGTTTAATTGTTTTTAAAGCTTGATATATTAATTCTAAGTTTTTTGTTCTTTAGTTTGTGGCTTCTATAGTTTAAAACTCTTTTTTTTAAGTTTGAGTAGTTACTTCTTCAAGAAAGAAATTAATATATACACTGGTATAAAAATCTAAATTAATATATACAAAACCTTTCTGGGAACTATTGCAGACTGATAAGATATCAAATGCTATTAAAACGATATGATTTCAAGAATCAAAACGCTTTCATCTATCTTTTATATTTGGCGATATTTGTCATTTTCCATTTATACAGTGAAAACCGACTTTTTTCACTAAAAAACCGGTTTTCGAATTCTATAATTTTCGCAAAAAAACTGTTTTTGAAACCGGTTTTTGAAAACCGATAAACCCTAGTCACGAATATGTATTGTATGTATTATCACGCGTATTTCAATAATAAATAAATATTATTATTATTCTGTGTATATTTACATCTGTGTACGTGTGTATACACAGAATTATAAATACAAATTTGTATTAAACTCGTATATGTATGCCGAGTAATTTTGCATAAACAAGCTGCCTGCTAGATGCATTCATTGCATTATTAGCAAAACGCATTCCGCGTTGCATACACGACTGAGAAAAAAGTTGTTTGGTGATGGAATTTTCATAATTAATTATATTTTTTTATTAATTATATATGAGTATAGACATACAAAAAAGTTGGTGGAAAATATTCATTTGTGTCTAATGACATATCTCACAATTAATCAAAAATTGCAAGAGCTGAAAGTCTTTGGCAATTATTTTTTGGCTGGAAAGATCTTTTTAAAAATGTATGTAGGTAAAAATAAAATTTGGATTTTTTTATTGTTGATAATTGTATCCAGGATTATAAAATCATACTTGAAATTAACTTTTTCTTAGAGCAAATATCTTAGTTCCAACATTTTATGCAAAATTCTTCATTTTATATATGTATAATATAGAAAAGTACGTGTCAAGATGTTTGTCCTTAATAAACTCCGAAACTACTGAACCCATTTTTCAAATTTTTTGCTTACTGTGTGATTTCGAAATTAACTTAGGATTTGGTATATTTAACTCACAACTTGTAGTCCAAAAATTACCAAATAAATCCGTTAACTATGTATTATTGCAGCCTATATTTTTTTTATAAATTTGTATCTATTTAGTTCTTTATTTAGTTCTATTCTTAGTGCTATATTTGTTATTATTATTATTATTATTATTATTATTATTATTAATATTATAACTATTTATTACAAATGTAGTTAGTATTACTAGTAATGCAGTAATGCAGTAATGCGTAGGAGTCTACAAGCATGCATTCCAAATAATACATGAACAGACTGGCTGCCGGCAATAATGACCGCGCTGGTGGAAAATTTGTAAAAAGATTTTGAAATTCAATATAGCTAATTGTCATTATGCACAAAATTCATCATAAAAGTTATCTAGTTTTGGTAATACAGAAACTTACAACAAAAAAAAACTTCATGATAAACAAATCTTTCCGGAAAAATAACCTCAAAAATAAGCAATTACTTACACAGAAAAAGAAGTGGTTGACCGTGAGTCCTTTACAAAAAAATTAGTGGTTGAAGATGTACAAACAAAGCTCATAAAACACAAATTTCTGATCACTGTTAAAAAATGCACTTCAGACAAAATTATAAAATTGTCTGATTTTCTAAAAAAATATTTGCTAAAATATTTAGTTAGTACCTCAAATATAAAATCATTTGCCACATTTTTTGTAAGTATAAATAGAGTAATATAAGTAGCAATAATTATATAAAAATAATTTAATATATAAAAAGATATTTCCATGTATAAAAATATATATTAAATTTCGTTGTTTATAAAACTTTGCAAAATGTCATGACTATTTGTTTTTCTCAAATTCACTTCTAGCTTACTTAATTCTCTCAATTATAATATATAAAACAGTATAAGTATATAAATTTGGAACACTATTAGAAATATTTTAAAAAAAACTTTTTTGTTTTATTATATAAAACCTGCTTTCCTTACTGAATCAAAAATGCATGATATTTTAATTCAATATTTCAATTCAATAAATAATAGATGAAGTTCTTTTCTAAAAAGAGAAAGATAAAGTTCCGGTTTGTCCAGGACAGTCCCGGATTTCCATCATATAAGATGGAATTTTCTAAATTTTTCTGAATTTTTCTAAAATCAATATTTGTCCCGGATTTAGATCTTCTGTCCCGGTTCGAAAATTAATAGGTAATAAATTAAATAATTAAATAGGTCAAAAATTATGAACACGAACAAAAAAGTGCTAATTTCTTTAAATTAATTATGAAGAAAATTGAATAAAATTTTAAACAAGGCACAAAATCGAAGAATATAAATATATGATATTATAGATAAGTGTTAAATTTACTTGAGTAACAAAGTTCTAGCTAAAAATCTGCAATTCTGCTTAAAAAAATTGATTCATATAAAAAACTGTTTTTTATTATAAGCTTAAATAAGCATTTATTATTTTAATTAACCCTCTCCTCCCCTCCTAGCATAATTCAAAATTGCCGGTTTAAATAACATTTTTAAAACCATAGTTAAAAATAATTACACAATTGCCCCAAGTTGTCAAGAATTGAAATTTTTTGTTGACCTAACAATTTAAAATATCAAAATTGGTCAATTTTGAGAGGCCATTGATAAGTATAAATGTTTAAAAACTTGGGGCAAGTTTGTCTTGTCTTTACTTTTGTCTAAAAAATTAATACCTATTAACCACAATAACCGAAAAATAGTCCTAATGGTAATAATAATAAGTAATACAAATTGAACATAAAAATATATTTTTATAACACGCTTGAGATACTTTTCTGAATTCTATGATTCAATTATATAAAATGTCCTTTTTTACTGAATCAGAAAAGCGCTATGTTTTAATATTGATTTGAAACTCAAATTAATGGAAAAACTTTTTTTATAGCCTTTTTAGCACACTAATAGCCTTTCATAATATGATATATTTACAACAGAATAGATTATTCATAAAATCTGATTTCAAATATTTTCTCCCTATTATTTTTCCTCCGGCCACCGGATTATGTTCCGGAGCTGCTCGTAGTGTCTGCTTGTATGTCTGTTCGCAATCGCAATCGCAAGCCCGGAGCCCGTAGCCGTAGCCCGGAGCCCGAAGCAATTCTAAACACGCAATTAATTATGATCTAATGTGTTCCATATACAAGCGGCTACAATGCCGCTAATTGAAAGATATATTACACGTATTTTGTTATGCGGAAAACGCCAGACGTTTGCATTACATTGCATTACGTCGAAAACGGAACGAGGTAATAGTCAAAGCTACGACGAATTGGAACCTGTAATCTTATATATAAAAATGGAGCTTTCTTTCAAATGTCCGAATAAAACTCGAAAACGGCTGAATCGATTTGGCCAGTCTTAGTCTTGCAAAATTCGTGCCAATCCAGAGAAAGTCCAAAAGGTGGGAAATTATTTCAAATCCGCGTAGAAACTTTACATTTTTAATTTGAAATTTTTTGTAGAAGCGTAATTTAAATAAAACAATGGACGGTGGCAATTACGTGAAATGTCAAACGCTTTTGACAGATGATGTTCAATTACGTTTAATAGGATGTTTTACGCGAATATTATTTATTTGTGATAAATTTGTAGTAAGTAGTTTTGTTTGTAGTTTTATTTATATACAAAAACGTTAGTAAACGGGCCCCAAGTGTTACTGGAGACTCAAAATATAAACTTTTTTAATATGTTAATATGAAAATGCACCTTTTGGCATATTTTTCTCAAACACGGTGCTCTGAAAGAGCTCATTTGTATAACTATATGCTCATTGGTATTTATAAAACATTTTCTAGGTAATATTATTTTTTGTTTATATTTAAATTCAGAACCTAAATTTGGTATCGATCAAATGGACATTTTGTCGAATAATATTTTTCCAGTTATAATTTCCCAGAATTTATCGCAGAATATATAGTAATATATGAAGGTCCGGAATTAAAAAGGTCCACCACCGATGTGCAGTAAAGTTAAGCATTGTTTAACAACAATATTTGAAAGTAGAGGAAAAAAGATGTATAGCCAGCTACAACCTTGATTTGAAAACGGTAATCTTTGAAATGGGGGAGATAAACGGTAATCTTTGAGAATCCATAATAAATGTATTTTCTTCCGTTGGTAGTTTTTAAGCATTAGTTAAAAATGTAATTATTTGGTAAAATACCTTTAAAACTATAATAAGGCTTTAAATCTTTCTGCCACCTGCCCGTTTCAAGTTACCCCGCCTATAGGGTAAAAAGGTCTAGATACCAAATTTTTGAAAAACCTAAAAAAGCACATTTCTACAATGATGAAGTAGAAGGCTGTTTACTGAACTCAGATAATTGTTCGTTTGATATTTGTTATTTGCTGTGATATAATTGTTATGGTTCTCACAATATAGTTTATATTTGCTCAAAGTCAAATTTGATCTTTGTGCCTCGCCCTGCTCTACATATATACTTTTTATTAAATTTACTTTAATTCACCGAATGTTACCTGTAACTTTTCAAAAAGCAGGTCAAAAAAGAAATACTTTTTTGAATTTTAAATATTGATTTTCAAGCAGCTTGATACCAAATTTTCACTTGAAATCATAGATTTCAAATATGATTTCAAGTGAAAATGGCCTTTCGTGGGCATAGCTATAGTGGCAACATGCCACTTGGAAGTAAAAAGTCATCACTATTACAGCAATTGTAATAATTCAGCACATAGAGATGGGACAACTGTTTGGGTTGCCATCTATAATAATTGTAAGATAATTGATCACAACAGCTCATAGAACTCATAAGTTCTGATCGCTGTTAAAGAATTTAAAAAAAAAAAAAATATTGATTTTCTATCTCTTCTCGCAAAAATTTGAAAATTTTGTATAAGCTCAGTTTAAATTCGAAAATCCAGAATCCAAAAAAAATCTGAAAAACTTGAAACGTTATCAATAAGTCGAAAGACCAAAAAAGACTTGGATTGGATTATACTATGTTTCCTATAGAAAGTGTATAAATCTTCCAGTTTGATTGTATTGACAAAATATAGATAAACTATTGGGGTTTATTGTTTTTATAATACTTCATTGTATATAGCATTCAAACAACGCAGCCTTATGCACTAAAAGTATTAATATTTTTGATTCTCTAGAAATTGTTTAGAATATACCTTACTTAGCAAAACAACGTTTGCCGGGTCAGCTAGTAAATAATATTAATTTATACAAAAAATACACGTATTTTAATACGTATTGTAAAATATTTACACCAACAGATATATTTCTATCTATCTTTTTCCTCGGTCAGTTATCTTTCGGAGGGGATGATTCTTCCCCAGAATCGTTGGCGCCGCACGACCTAGACAATCGGGCAGCCAAAAGCTGCCGCCAAAGTCGCCTCGCTCGCATCGGGGATATGACAAAAACAAGAAAAAACTAAAACAAAACCATACAAAACGAGAAAATCGAGGAAAATAATAAAACTGTACTACTACGATACGAATAGGAACGAGATGGCGATGAAAATACTGCGGCGACTGAATTCTTGGCGAAACAATAAACATTGTATTTATGACCGAGTGCAGCTATGATAGTAATGAATTAGTAGATTTATAGATTTGTCAAGTATTTATGGTTAGATTTAGGTCAAGGGGTATATAAATTTAATTGTAGTACTTTGATAACCCTTTGGTAAAATAGTATCAGTACTTATCATATAGAACTTTCTTATGCAACTTCCCGAAGAAAAATTCATGTTTTGCAGAGCTAGTAATATTATTAGTATTTATATAATTTATTTCAAAGCTCATACACCCAGACATCTTTTCCCATGTATGTCATTATCCTAGACAAAGGCCTTCAACTATATTAAATTCTGCGGACTTGTGTGCCCGCACCCATTTTATTTAATTAAAAAATGCCTCGTATTAATTAACCTATTTTTGTAATGCTTTTTTCACATGTTTATATTTAACCAACTAACTCTGCGAACGTTGCGAGCAACTCAAAGTCAACAAAATGTATGTAATGTAGGTGTATCAACAAACTATACCTATCTAGATTGGCAAATATGAAAAAATAAACGTTTTTGAAGAGAAAAATACATTTTTAACATATAAGCGAAACACCAGTTTTATAAAAAGTGCTTAGTGGTAATTAATTGCAAAAGTAGAAGGTAAATTTACTCTTGGTTAATAGGAGATAGATTTATCTATATCTGGTTGATATTCATATATATATATATATATATATATATATATATATATCATATAGAGATTATTTGAAGAAGTTTTATTTATGTATCGTGCAACATATCAAATATAGAAAACTCTATCTTGGATATCATGAATTATATAAGCTTTGATTTTCTGCTTTTATGTCCAACTATTTCTATATATATATATATATATATATATATATATATATATATATATATTAAATTTAATATCACGACTGGACTATTTTTATTACTGGATAAAATTACACTGGACAAAATTTTATTCAATTTTATAATAATGACGATTAAATGAGCTTTCATATTAAAAGCTTTTATTTCATATTTTCAAAATATTAATAAACCATATGGTAATTTTTATGAGAATTCATATTAACGGAATTTAAAATAATTAAAATCAGTCATTGAATTAAAATATATACAAATAGCATGAACAATTTTAATAAACAAATTAACTAAAGTAAAATTTTTATAATTTATCGGGGTAAATCAAATTTATTATTTTTTATTGTAATTTTGAAATGAATTATTTTAATTGATTAAAAATGTTGCATTATAAATTTAAAATATTATAAGCTAAATAATTTTTACAGATGTTAAGTAAATTTTGGTAACAATGTTTTTCTAGTTTAATAAAACCATATCTTGCAAGTTTTCTAACGTCAAGAGTTTTTTTGTATGATTGATTTTATATGATATAAACGATTTGTATTTTCAATTTTTAGAATTATAAGTATATTGATTCATTGTCTCATAAATTGAACATTAATTTATAAGACAATTTCAATTTTTATAAAAGAAGTCAATTTCAATTTTTATAAGTTATTTGAAATGCTTTAATTTTGATTATCTACCATTTTTATATTAAAATTTTATCCTCTTTGGAGCCAATTAATTTTATTCATTTCATGTCGTTGTTTTTATATTTATGTAATATATAATAATATATTAACTGAATGACGAATTTTAAAATTGAAATTAAAATTTATGAATCGCTAAAAAACTTGTAAAAGAGCTTGGACAGTAGTTCTCGGATTTTGAAATTAAAATTATAATTTACAAATCGTTAAAAACCTTTAAAAAAACATGAACATGAATTTTGAAACTTTAATTAAAATTTACAAATCGATAAAAACTTTTAAAAACGCTTTGATTTTGAAACTGAAATTAAAACATATAAATAAAAATACGTTTAATCGTATAAATATATGATTTTGTATATTTTTGTCAATTTTGTTCAACAAAAATTATACATGGTGTCCCAGAACTCAACGTCAAGCTAAAATAAAAAATATACCATATCTGTAATGAAAAATATTAGAAAAAAATATCTCACGTAGTTTGTAAATTAGGAGCTTTCAAGTGCAACTTCAAGCTTTCGCAAAAATATAATAATTTTTTGGTTATTGTGGTTAATTTTTATTATTTTTATTATACTATAACTATAACCGTAAATAACATGGCTGAGACTATACAGGGTGTTCCAGAACTCAACTTCCATGAAAAAAATCAGAAAAAAATTATCTCACATAGTTTAAAAATTAGGAGCTTTTAAGTATAACCTCGAACTTTGACAAAAATATTACAATTTTTTGGTTATTGTGGTTAATTTTTATTATTTTTGTTTATTGTATCTTTGGAAATATAACCGTATAAAACAAATGTAGGTCAATATAGGGTGTCCCAGAACTCAACGTCAAGCTTAAAGTGGTAATTAACCCTAACAGTCATGAAAAAAATAGAAAAAAAATATTTTACGTAATTTGTGAATTATGAGCTTTTAAGTGCAACGTTAAATATGATAATTATTTGGTTTCGTGGTTAATTTTTTTAATTTTTATTTATTGAAACTCTAGAACTATAACCGTAAATGACACGTTGAGGACCATACAGGGTGTCCCAAAACTCAACGTCAAGCTTAAAAAATTAATTGACCATACCTGCCATGAAAAAAAATTAGATAACGATATTATCTCACGTAGTTTGAAAATGAGCTGTTAACAAAAGCTTTGACAAAAATGACAATTTTTTGGTTATTTTTGTTAGTTTTTATTATTTTTGTTTACTAAAACTCTGAAAAAATAACATGTCCAAGACTACAATTAAAATAATTTGCTCCCAAAATTAAGACTTTTTTTAAGGATGAATTTAAAATTTTTAAAATTGGGCGACTTTGAGAGGTCTACTTTTAAAAAAGTGCACTACAGTATGTTGAAAAGAATTCCTGATTTAAAATGATGAAATACTTGTGGGTAAATAAAAAAAGTCTATTGAAAAATTAAAAACTAAAAATTCTTGATAATATATAATAAATTACAAGCTTCAATAAAAATATAATTTGAATATAAAAATAAAATTTGTGTCGAATTGTAAGTATATGTATAGATATTGCTTAAAATTTATATATGATAAGATTCTTGGATAATAAATTTTGTATTCAGAAAATATCAATATATACCAAACCAGAAGTACCTATTGTCTGTAAGAAAAACAGTAGTATGTGTCTACACAAAAATTGTGTATCTACGTACATATGTATTGTGTCTAACATTGTTTCCAAATATTGTATCTTTCAATTTTTGCTAAAATTCCAATCTCCTCAAATCTCAAAGTGATCGGAAAATCGCCGATTTACAGATATCCATCCCCTCAGACCCGATGGATGTACGGTCTTGTAGCATTCGATGTGTATGGATGTGTACGTGTAGAGTTTTCCACAGATTTCGAAGGATGTATAGGTGAAGTATCTATTACCTACTCAACTGGATTTATGGTTTCTATTATTAGTGTTATCTGCTGCTTTCGTTCTGTATGTATTCGAAATGTCTGAATGTGGGAGTGTTTGCTTCGATTGATGGAATCGGAGATAAAAGATTGTTGAATAGGAAAACTATTAAGTAGATCAAATGTTTTATAATATTAAATTTTAAATTTAAATTTTAATATCCATTACAACTGTGAAGATTCAAGTAAAGCTCGAAGCGACTTTATACCGTTTTATTTCTGGATATCAGTATGCTGGAAGTTCGCTCCCCAGTATCAAAATCGTTTTGTTTCATAAGACATAAGAGGATAAACTGTGGATCTTTTGTCAAATTGAAACAGATCTCGGAGAATCTCCGGAATATATACCTACTATGTATGTTACCAGTTCATTTCGTAATGTTTGATACGCATTTTATAAGAAGAGAGAAAAAGGCGGAGGAAAATTTAACAGAAGATTTACTTATTGTCATGGAAAAAATAATATTTTCATATTATCATTTGTCATAATTATTATTTTTTAAATGAATATTTTTGTAATACATTTTTATATAGTTAGAAATTATTAGTTACAAAATTAAATCATTTCCACATAATCATTATTTACGAGATAAATTTGATTCTACATACTATGATTATATTTTAAAGACCTGGCCAATTTTTGTCGAAATCTAATAAGCAATGTAGAATTTTCAAAATCAGTTCAGGATTTCGGGCTAAATCTTGAAGTCACCAAAGTTAAAAATCAAAAATAATCTTATTAAAAAAATAAAAAATTGATCAAAAGCTTTTATAAGTATTTTATTAACTTCATGATGGATAAGTTATTGTAATCGTCGAAAAGTCGAAATTGAAAATTTTGGCCTATCTTCACGTTTCAGAGGTTTCTGAACATTTTGGTATACCTTAGAGAAAATGGATGTGTGTATGTGTGTGTATTAATGTGTGGATACAATTTTTCGTCCATATTTTCGGAAGCATCGATCAACCGATTTGCTGATTAGTTTTTGGCAAAGACAGGTCCAGCCGTTTTGTAGATTTGGAGCAAAAAATGCAAAAAATGGAAACTCGGATTTTGAAGAAGCCGGACATCCGATTAGAATGATTACAAAAATATTTGGTTTGTGTTTACGGGAGGTAGTCTTGATTAGTTTTTTGCAAAGGCAGGTCCAGTCGTTTCGGGGATACGGAGCAAAAATTAGCAGTTATTACGAGAACGGATCTTCTAATTTAAAAAACGTCTTGTTTGTGTTTACAGTGCGAAGAACTGATTCGAATTTGGGAAAGAATTTTTTTTGAATTTCAAAATTTCCAATTTTTTTTTTCATTACCATTTTTTTTTCAAATATCTAAAATAATTTGGATTCAATTTTTTATAACGGTACGGAAAATACCAGCAATTTGCCTTGAGGTACAATGCCATGCACCACTATTTTTGTTTTTCATATTGTGATGCCACACCACTGCCAAGTAAAATTAGCAAGTCTGATTTTTTTTTCATTTTCAATTTTTTGCAAATATCTAAAATTATGCAGATTTCTATTTTTCATTACAGTACGGAAAGTTTCAGCAATTTGCCTTAAACCACGGTGCCATGCACCAATAATTTTGTTATTTGTATTGTGTGCCACATCACTCCCAAATAAAATATGCAAGTCATCAAACAAACGTTTTGTTTGTGTTTCTAGTGTTCAAGAAATTATTATTTGAGAAAGGCCAAATTTTTTTTTTATTTCCAATCTCTATTAGATATTTTCAAATATCTAAAATTATTCGGATTTCAATTTTTCATTACAGTACGAAAAGTATTAGCAATTCGTCTAATGCCATGCACAACTATTTTTGTTATTTCTATTGAGTTGCCACATCACTCCCACATAAAATTATCAAGTCGGACTTTCTGCTAAAAACAAACTTTTTCGGAAAATTAATAATTACTACATCTTCATCATCACCTCGTCAATTAGTTCCCGTTCGTGTTTCTGTGAAATCTGTAATGTGAAATCCTCTTACCGAACCGAAAATCTTCTCGGCTTGATTTTCGCGTGGAAATTTCATTGAACGCATCATAGGCGCCTGTCGATGCTAATTAATGATGCATTTAGTCGAGTTAATATCGAAATTAGTTCGAAAATGTGATGATATATATATATATATATATATATATATATATATATCGCCTACCCCATTCCTCCCCTGTTTCCCGAATGAGCAAGATATGAATTTCCCTTGCATATTCTACTAGTTCAGTCGTCTCTCAGGGGTCCCTTTGCTTGCAAGTAACTTACAGAAGAAGAAGTTGTAAGCGTAGTAAGCAGTAACACGATCTCTTAAGAGCTTTTTCTTTCAATGTTCAACGACAAGAAGTCATATTTGTACTGATGTCAATTTAAATGAAACTCACATACATACATATATACATACGTATAGTGATATGTGCATCGCATCAAAGGAGTCAGACGACGGATATTTTTTGCTTGTATCGCTTTTTCTTTTAAAATTATTAATAAGTTTCAGCTGTGCGATGAAAATATGAAAAATGTATGAAGTTGTAAGATATTTGAGGATGTGGATAAACTTTGTCGAGTACTGAAGAATTGCAAGTTTTTTTTGGTAAAGATGATATATTAGTAGTCTCTTAATGATACTCTTAATTATCCTTACTATTGATAATGAATGAATATTTCAAACATCAGTCAAACCATAAATTATTAACTTCCCGCAGGATAAGTTATTGTTATAATGGGCCGAAATCTAAAATAAAAATTTTTGCATTTCTCGACGTTTTGAAGGTTTCTGAACATTTTGGCATACCTCAGAAAAAAGGATGTGTGTGTGTTTTGTATGTCCACGTTTTCGGGCGCACGGATCAACCGACTTGAATGGTTTAAAAAACATTTGATTTCTATTGATAGGGAGATGTGCTGATTAGTTTTTGGCAAAAGCAGGTCCAGCCGTTACGGAGATATGGAGCAAAGAGTGCAGAAAATAGAAATCGCGTTTTTGAGAGAACGGAGTATCCAGTTTGAATGATCTAAAAAACATTCAATTTTTAATGATTTGGAAAAGTGGTGATTAGATTTTGGTAAAGGTAGGCCCAGCGGTTGCGGAGATACAGAGCTAAATGTTAAAAATGGCAGTTTTTGAGAGAACTAAGCGTCCGATTTAAATGATTCAAAGAACTTTCTGCTTGTTTCAACAAAATAATTGCTTTTGTTGAAATTTTAGTTATTTTTGTAATTTTGGTTAAAAAATTCAAAAAATTACCCAGGCTAAGCACAGTCTAAGCGCCAATCTGGTACGAATGTTTACCCGAGTGCGTTTAGACTATTATGAACGGAGCACTATTCCAATTTTGTAAAAACTATTGAAAAATCTGAAAATGTCGCCAAGTTAAGCGCAGTATAAGTGAAAATGTCGCACAGAATTATTTACAAATGCGTTCAGACTGTGACTATACGGGAGCACTTTTTCAATTTTGTGTCAATTGGGCAACTTTTTTTTGAAATTGAATTCGAAATAAAATGACGATTGTTAATGTTCTGGAGTTCTGGAAATTGATTTATGATTTACATTTGATTTGCTAAGATATAACAAGATAGCAAAAACAATGAAAGTTACAGTAGTTGTAATAATATATTTGAAAACGTTTAAAATTTCTCGAATATTTCATTACGGTATGGGAATTTCCAGCAAATTTGCCTCAAGGCACGATGCCATGCGCTCCATTATCTTGGCAATAGTATTATTATTTACATATGATTTTTACCATCTCCCTAAATTTTTAATAAACCGTCCACATGAAAACTATATCTTTATGGATATTTTCCCCGGCGTGTAGGTAGGTGGGTACTTATCTCTCAAGAATATAACATACAATAGGTGTTTTTATGTTAGAGAGTCAGTTTTACGTCGCAAAATGCGGTGAATTTCACCAGTATATTACTATAAAGTTATGAGCTTTCATGAAGTGTACTTTGTACCAGCGGCGGCGGCAGCAGACGCTTTCGTTATCGGCGGCAAAAAATACCAGAGCTGGGGAAAAAATAATTATCAAAGTTAATAAATATTTATAAACTTCCCGAAGGAGAAATTTATGTTTTTGTTATAACTGACTTACTAATTTCGTGTTTGAAGTAATTCTGCAATTTTTGAGACCAAACTTAAAAAAAGTATGTGAAGTGATGTGAGCTAATTACAATCTGCTAAGCTATTTACTGATTACGAAAACATTTAACACTCATCTGAAATAATTATTAAAGTTACGAAAATAATTAACTAATATAAGTATAATTTTATGACTTTCAAAATTAACCCATAAATCGAAATAATTAACAATTTTTTGAGAAAATTTAACATTTTCCAAAATTTTTTCTGTAAACTGAAACTGTGTATTTGCTAAACTCGATGCAAACCAGGAATGATACTGATAGTTTATGATATATTTTTAACTTCCCGTAGGGTAAGTTATAGTAATCGCAAAAAAATCGAAAATGAAAATTTTTATATATCTTTACGTTTCAGAGGTTTCTGAACTTTTTGGCATACCTTAGAAAAAATGGATGTATGTGTGTGTGTGTGTGTGTATGTGTGTGTGTATGTATGTACGTGTGTGTATGTATGTGCGGATACAAATTTTCGTCGACGATTTTGGGAACACGGATCAACCGAATTGAATAATTCAAAAAGCATTCGATTCGTATTGATAAGGAGAGAAAAAGTGCCGAAAACGGTAACTCAGTTTTTAAGAGAACGGAGCGTCCGATTTTAATAATTCAAAAAACATTTTACTTGTATTGACAAGATGAAATTACTTTTTCATTCATCTGATCAAATTTTCATGAGGGCAGGTCTAGCGGTTTCGGAGATCTAACGAAAAAAGTAAAAAAAATGCCATTTCGCGGTCAAAAATGATCATTAGACATATGCACATCAATTATCAGATATTTTACCAATAAGTGTAAATTTTGTTTACATTCCTATGGGTTTCGGTACCAATGTTTATCCGTTAGACAGCGACGCGGCGCTTATGCGCTTTATATTTTGTCTCTATGCAGTTAAAGCAGTACGATTGCTTTGAAAAAAAGTTCAGATCTTCCAAAATATGTCAAAATGAAGAAAACATTTTTCTTTTCAAAAAAGAATTGTTTTAAAAAAAAAAAATTTTTTTTTTAAAAGTAATTTTTTGTCAAATTTATAGTTTCTCAAAAATCGATTTTTTTCGAAGTAAAATTTTTTCAAAAATGTTAATTGTTTTTAAAAAAAGAATAATTTTTGGTACGGGAAGTTCCAGCAATTTGCCTTAAGGCACGATGCCCTAATTGCCTTAAGACAGAATTCCACTTACAGTTAGTTGAGTATATTTTACCCCAATCCTCCGTCTATTTTCCTCTCGAGGCAAATGATTGAGTCAAGTCATATGTTTCATGAAGAAAGAGCGTTTTCATGGTAATGCCATGATAAAATGATACTGTGTAAAAGTTGAACTTTACAAATATCAGAAACTCTAAAGCATAACTCTTCTTGTATTCATACGTGTGCATCATATGAGATATCTTCGAAATTTAGACACTACGGAAGAAATAATATATCCACATACTTGAAAAAACTCAAATCGTGAAAAAAAGTATTTTTTAAAATTAATTATAAAACTAGTTAGTATTGGAATTTTGCCTTTAGGCAAGTTACATGAACTTACCAATATGTGTAAATAATCGACTTAATCCATCAAAAATAAATTAATTTATGAGTGATTAAAAGTATTCCAAATAGATTTATTATACATAATTGAAAACGAATAAACACTCCAATCGCCTAATTTTAATTTTAATAAACGTAAAAAAACTACTTAATTTCTCAAACATTCATACATTTTTAAAATTAAACTAATTGTCGTAAGACCGCAATATTTCAGTAAGTTCTATAAGACTATGATATATATCGCTAAAAAAAGTTCCATAAAAATCGACTTAATTTTTTTTTAACAGTTAATTACAAGAAAACGGCTCGGTAGATTTTCACCTTAAACTAATCAGTATTATTCCCAACTAATATCTTTCAAACAGTTTTTGATTTTTTAAAATCGATTCGGTAGAATGAGTTTAAATGTGGACGAAAAGTTTAACACTCTTTTTTAAATTACAAAAAAACGGCTCGGCAGATAATCTCACAAAACTGAAAAACTATAGTGCTCATTGAGATACATCAAATGGTTTTTAAATATCTGAAATCCGTTCAGGCGTTTTTGAGAAAACGTCGATCGAAAATCTAATTTTGACAAATGCCAAAAAAACGATACTAATTTTTGCAAACTTTAAAGAATTTTCAAAATTAAACGACTTGTCGTAGGGTCGTAATGTTCCTGCAAGCCTATGGTATCTACCGTCAAAAAAATACTAATAAAGATCGTCGAAAAAAATTTTTTCAACACTTTATTACAAGAAAACGGCCTGGCCGATCTCTACCAATAACTCATCAGCACGATTTCCAATCAATATCTTTCGAACGGTTTTTGAATTTTCAAAATCGATTCAGAATTGGGGGCTAAAACGTGGACGAATAATTTTTTATTTTTCTGCTATTTACAAAGAAACGGCTTGGCTGACCGTCGCGCAAAATTGATAAACTCTAGTCCTCAACGAGGTACATCGAATGGATTTTAAATTTTTGAAATCTATCCAACCGTTTTTGAGAAAACGTTGATTTACGGCAAAAAATCTGTTCACACACACACACATACTTTTTCCAAATTTAGTCTCATTCGATTCAGAATGGCTTGAAACGTCAAGAAAACATAAAATTAGCGAATCGGATTTTTTGATGAAAACAAAATTTCTCCTTCTGAAAGTTAAAAAATATTATAAATTACCATCACCAATGAACGATGTCACAGCATTTATAATAATCTATTTGAAAAAATTTAATATTTCTCGAATTATTACTTAAGGCCTTAAATAATGTTTAATTATTTAAGGCACAATGATATACACCACTAGCTTAGTATTCTTGTCAAGCTTAAAAATAATATTTCGTAAATATATTTTAGGAACTATACAAGGAATCAAGTAATCTTTCATGATCCAATTTATTATCTCAATATCACGCTAATCAGTACCTACGATATCGCCACTAACTTTTGATAATTTTCTCCACCGAGAAATATTCTTTTTTATCTCCTCGGTCCTTTTCCCTGCAATCAGCACTGATTATTCGTCCATTGCATCACTAACCCAATATGTCCTAAGTGGCGGCCGGTGCGGGTGTCGGTCATGGAAAGAAATAAGTCCGTAGCAGTTACTTAACCCTAATGTTTGTTCGCTTCTTGGCAAAATTACATTCTAATCCAATTAAAACTTGACCGCTGGCATACTGTAGAAAATACCACACACGACTTTATCGGGGATTAACAACTACAACAATGACTAGGATGAGGATGAGGACGTTGTGTGCACGAAACGCTTTTGCAACTCGAACGAAGAGGCGGCCAAACTTGATGACAACAAACAAGGCGAGGACGCAGGACGACTCTTACTCCCGGGACGAGGGCTAGGATGGAGTGGCGTGGCGTGTTTGCATCCGGGAGGCTTAAGACTTCTTGCGGAGGGAATTATGGACTTATCACGAACAGGAACTATAGGTTTCGGAACATAGTGGAAAGAACTATTAAGTGAATTAGATAATTTTGGTGTTGACAAATTGATGTTTACAAAAATTTTCAGTATTTTTCACTATTTCAAAAAATTTATGAACTAGTGGTGTATGGCATTGTGCCTTAAAAGCAAATTGCTACAACTTTCTGTACCAGAATTATAAATTCGAGGAAAAAATCAGTAATAAATAAATATTGATCAACGATTTACAACAATTGTTTTATACATTTTGAAATAGATAATTATAATCACTATATATTTTATCGTTCATATAGTGGCAGTTTTATTGCTCAAAACACTTGAGAAAGTTTACATTAGCAAGGGGTGCCGAATAAATCCATCTGAGGATATATTTCTTACGATTAGAATAACTCTTTGGAAACATATACATTTTGAAACTAAATTGTAAATTCAAAAAAATCATATTTAAACATTGTAAAACATTTTCAAAAACTAGAACAACATACAAATTATATAGTCACTCAGCTTTTTGAGACATCAACTTCAAGAAGACTAAAGAAGAAGCTGCCCAAAGATAATATGGAGGACCTTTAGAAATATTTAAACTTTATGTAAACAGAATAGTAGAATCACTTATTGAAGTGATTCTCTAAATATGAATGTAATATTTATCAGATAAATCAGAATAAATATATGTGTTTGAAAGTGTGTGTGTATGTGTGCTAGTGAATGACATAAGCTCATAACTCATAGAATTGTCATGTATTCTGATTGCTATTGAAAATAAAATTAAAAAAAATATTTGAAGTATAAAACTTTGTATATTTTTGAAAATTTTGAAATTATTTTTTCGGACAATTTTGAAATTTGCTTGAACCGTATAAGTGAACTTTAAAAATTAAAAATCTTGGTACGAAACCCAAAAAAATTAGCACTCATTTTTAAAAACATCATCAAAAATCTGATAATTTTATGTGCATATGTCTAATGATCATTTTTGACCGCCAAATATCATTTTTTTTACGTTTTCCTCTGTATCTCCTAAACTGCTAGACCTACCTTGCCAAAAATTTCATCAATTATCCATTTCGTCATTATAAGTAAATTGTTTTTGAATCATTCAAATTGAGTACTCCGTTCTCTCAAAATCTTGATTTGTATTTTCTGCACTTTTTGCTCCGTATCTCCGTAACGGCTAGATCTGCCTTCGCCAAAAACTAATCAGCACATCTTCATATCAATAGGAATAAAATGCTTTTTGAATCATTTAAATATGTTGATTTGTGCACCCGAAATCGTGGACGAAAAATTGTATCCAAATATACATACATACTACACAGATATCTATATTTTCTGAGGTATGTCGAAATGTTCAGAAACCTTTGAAACGTAAAGATATGAAAAAGTTTAATTTTTGATTTTTTGGCGATTACTATAACTAACCCTACAAAAAGTTAAAAATTGCATCAATTTTATATTAAGATGAACATATTTTATATTAAGATGAAAGAATTATGTTTTATATAATTACTGACTTAATAATAATAATTAGTAACTAAATTAATTTGCATTCAAATCAGAAATATATTTTATTTAACTATAAAATTTCAATGTATGTTATAAATATTTTTAACTTCCCGTAGGGTAAGTTATAGTAATCGTCCAAAAATCGAAATCAAAAATTTTTACATTTCTCGACGTTTTGAAGGTTTCTGAACATTTTGGCATACTTCAGAAAAAATGGATGTGTGTGTGTGTGTGTGTGTGTGTGTGTGTGTGTGTGTGTTTTGTATGTCCGCTTTTTTTCGTCCACGTTTTCGGGCGCACGGATCAACCGATTTGAATGGTTTAAAAAACATTCGATTCCTATCGATAGGGAGATGTGCTGATTAGTTTTTGGCAAAGGCAGGTCCAGCCGTTACGGAGATATGGAGCAAAGAGTGCAAATAATAGAAAGCGAGTTTTTGAGAGAACGGATCAACCGATTTGAATGGTTTAAAAAACATTCGATTCCTATTGATAGGGAGATGTGCTGATTAGTTTTTGGCAAAGGTAGGCCCAGAGGTTTCGGAGATACCGAGCTAAATTTAAAAAAAATGGCTGTTTTTGAGAGAACTAAGCGTCCGATTTAAATGATTCAAAGAACTTTCTGCTTTTTTCAACAAAACAATTGATTTTGGAAAAAAAAATTTTTTGTTTCTAATTTTTTTTCAAAAATTTTTTTTTGTAATTTTGGACTAAAAATTCAAAAAATCACCCAAGCTAAGCACAGTCTAAGCGCCACTCTGGTAGAAATGTTTACGCAAGTGCGTTTAGACTGTTTGTGTACTGGAGCACTTTTTCAATTTTGTGAAAATTATTGAAAAATGTGAAAATGCCGCCAAGCTGAGCACAGTATAAGTGAAAATGTCGCACAGAATTATTTGCAAATGCGTTTAGACTGTGACTATGCGGGAGCACTTTTTCAATTTTGTGTAAATTTGGCAACTATTTTTTTTTTGGAATTTGATTCGATATGAAATGACGATTGTTAATGTTCTGGAGATGATAAATTGATTTATTTATAATTAACTTTCCATAGGGTAAGTAATCGCAAAAAAATCGAAAATGAAAATTTTTATATATCTTCACGTTTCAGAGGTTTCTGAATATGTTGGCATACCTTGGAGAAAATTGATGGATGTGTGTGTGTGTGTGCGTGCATGTGTGTGTGTTCGGATACAAATTTTCGTCGACGATTTCGGGAACTCGGATGAAGCAATTTGAATAATTCAAAAAACATTCGATTCGTATTGATAAGGAGACGTGCTGATTAGTTTTGTCAAAGGCAGGTCTAGCCATTCCGAAGATATGGGGCAAAAAGGGCCAAAACGGTAACTCAGTTTTAAGAGAACGGAGCGTCCGATTGGAATAATTCAAAAACATTTTACTTGTATTAACAGGATGAAGATTTGATCAAATTTTCATGAAGATAGGTCTAGCGGTTTCGGAGATCTAGTAAAAAAAACTAAAAAAAATAACATTTGGCGGTCAACAATAATCATTAGACATTACACATATGCATATCAAATTATCAGATATTTTATTGAGATTTTAACAATAAGTATAAGTTTTGTTTACATTCCTATGGGTTCCGTACCAATGTTTTTCCGTTAGACAGCGACGCGGCGCTTACGCGCTTTATATTTTGTCTCTATGCAGTTAAGGCAGTACGATTGCTTTGAAAAAAAGTTCAGATCTTCCAAAATATGTCAAAATGAAGATAACATTTTTTCCAAAAAAAAATTTTTACAAAAAAAATTGTTTAAAAATTTTTTTTAAAAAAAAAATTTTTTTTTCAAAAAAAGTAATTTTTTGTCCAATTTAAAATTTCTAAAAAATCTTATTTTTTCGAAGTAAAATTTTTTCAAAAATGTTAATCGTTTTTAAAAAAATAATAATTTTTGGCACGGGAAGTTCCAGCAATTTGCCTTAAGGCACGATGCCTTAATTGCCTTAAGACAGAATTCCACTTACAGCTAGTTCAACTTACATTAGAAAATTCATATACTGATTGATTAATATTAGCGAAGCAGTAAATTAAATTCACAAATTGTGATTGTCAAAAATTTCAAACAATTTTTATGTTTTTTATAAATTTCCTCTTATTTTTCATAACAAATTAAATATGGTCAAAAATGTTAAATAATTTAATCATATTTAAACAACACTTTTTTGGATAATATTTTACACAGTTGTTAATTAATCTTGTTTTTGGAACTTTTATGGTTTTATTTTCAATGTACAATGAACACAAAATAGCTAGATGAAATTGAGCTTATTCTAAAAATATATACGACATGTCTAAAAGGTTAATTTTCAAAATTTTCGTTATACAAGCACTTATGTTTAATTTAAAATTAAAATAGTTACTCCAACTCTCTTGATAAATATTTGTAACAAAATACCATATTAAGGTTGTATACAGTGTTATCTCTGTGAAAAATGTACCCATAAAATTCATATTTTGCTTCGGTTGAATAATGTAGCTATTATTTCGTAAAATCTCTTTAAAATTAAAAATAAGACCTAAGACGTATTTGCCTTTTGTTTGACTCATTTTACGCCTCCTCTTGGATAAAAAAGACCAGATGACAAACTTTTGAAAAACAGCAAAAGAAACTCATTTCTGCAATGAGAAATTGGCGGAGTTTTACTGAACATATTTTTTTTTACTTTATACGTTAAAAATTTGTATAAAGTAAATACATCATCCAGTTACACACGTATTTATATATCCACAGTAGCTATACACAATTTGGAAATTGCAATAAGTTAAAACTAATTGTTTTTTAGAACTATATTATATTATATTTTGGAGAATATAAAGTTACGGACCTACAAAGTTTAGACTATGTAATGTATTCTTTAGCAATTGATGAATTTAAATAATAAACCTGGCTTCAATAAGTAATTTGAACTAATATCGATGACTTTCTTTCATTTTTGAAAACTTAGTCAGATAGTTTGATATTATTTGTTGTAATATAATTAGTTTGATTTTTCCAATTTAATTGCTCAAAGTCAAATTGGACTTTTGTGCCCTAAAGATGCATTTTTATCCCTTTCTCATTAATATACAACAAATCTAAATTTCCTACTAGAACTTATAATTTCGTTCCCACTCTCTCGGTTATCCCAACACTAGAGAAGTCTACATTTCACGCATTCATGGTACTTTTATTTTTCTCGTGCCAGGTTATGTGTACATAAAATATTTTTTATGAGATTTTCTCCCTTCATTTCTGCTTTTTTCTAGTGAATGAGGCAGATTGCAATACGGACCGTGAAATTCAAGGTAAGAAGATCGTAAATAAGTTACGCTCCGCGAGGAACGCCTAATATGAAAAACTTAATCATATCGGGGAAAGGATTTGTAGAAAGAAAAAAATCGACACAGAAAAAAAGATATAGTAGTACAATAATAAATAAATATTTAAATTCTTTCTATTACACTTGAGATTCCATAAATTTTCCACCTTTACATTTGACGTGATTCAATGTTCCCTCACCAAGGATTACCAAGTTTTTTGGCAGCCTTAAGGCAACATATGCCAAAACTTTACTACGATCTTGCCGAAATTCACTATACTAATTGATATGGGTCAAACGTCTTACGGAAATATATTTAAGAAATATACGAATGAAAAAGTTTCCCGCATTCGATTTATGTAGATTTTTTGGACACGGAGGAAAAACAAAGATGATATATTATTTTATGCCTGTCTTGTTTGAGAACTGGACATATTGATAGAAATATATATAAATATATATATATATATATATATATATATATATAAGGTAAAGTACCTAAGTCGTACCCCCTTCGGAAAAAATCTGTAAAATTTTGTTCCATTAAATCAAAATAAAATCTTTGGCATTTATTGAGTCTTCATTCATTTGAGATATCACTTTTTACCCAATGTATAAATAAGTTACACTTTAAATAAATACATGAAAAACATGATCAATGAAATTTAGGAATTAATACATTCCTAATAAAATAATTGAATAAATAAATAAGTCAAACAATTCTTGAATAAGCAAATAAATGTATTTATAAATAATTATATACCTAAAAAAAGGAATAAATAAATAAACTAATATAAGAATTGCATAAATATTTTAAAATAGATAGAGACAAAAAAATGTACAAATGTGAAATCCATAATTAAATAAATTAATGTTATACAAATTAAAACTCAATTTAAAAGTAAAACAAATGATTATATAATAATACAAATATAATAACAATTTATATGAATAAATACATAAACAAGATGCTAGATAGAATTCAAGAATAAAAAAATTGGTAATAAAATAATTGAATAAATAATTATTTACTCAAAGAATTCCTAAATATACAAATAAATGTGTTTATAAATAATTATATATATAAACAAATACATAAATAAATAAACTGATAAAAAATGCGACAGAGAAATATTCAAACATATAAATTAATGAAAATGTACATTTATAAACAACTTTAAATATTAATTAACAGTAAAATTAATAATTAAATACATTAATGATATTCAAATTTAATTCAATTGTGAAATAAATAATTATATAATAATACAAATATATTACCAATTTATATAAATAAATATAAGCATATTTATTTTATTAAATAAAAAAATAAACTTAAATATAATTGATAAATATAATTATTATATTAGATTAATTAGATAATAAATAGTAAACTCAATTATGCAGTAAAATATGTACAAAATACAAAAATATCATTTTGGATGTATATAAATATATGTGAGAACAAATATGAGAACTTTTCTTACAATTACTAACCAATTTTCATTTAGTATTCTTAATTTGTTCGGGACAATTTAAGTTTATAGTCGCCTTAGTCGTACCTACTGTTTAAAAATTATAAATTAGTAAGTCAGATAATAACTTTTTTTTAGTTACTGATTATAAAGTCGAACGTAAAAACTTAGTGATATATTTTTTATTAATTTTTTTTTCATTTCTATTAAAACAAACTTAAAATTCTCTATATTAATCAGGAACGAGTAAGGAATTTCAAGGAACAGGTACGACTTAAGCTATAAAGAATAAAAACTAAAGATATACCTCCATCAAATTTTATCATTTAAATATGCTTAAACAATTGTTAAATAATTAATACTAATAAACACACGAAAAAACTGGTTTGTTACAAAAGGATTACAACCAAGTCAAAAATATAAGTAGAAATTTCCCAAAAATCTTACTTCTCAATTTTTTTTACAAAATCTGCCCCGGCCGTCCAATTTTAAATATTTACCTACTGAACTAAATAGTTCTATTTAAGAGTACCAGATGATTTTTAAATTTATATATTATAATGGCATCTGATATAAATCATTTTGCCAACACCAAGAATACAAAAACTGATTCACAATGATTTACAAACCAAATACAATGTACACAAATAATACAATATAAATATTTATGCTATATTCTACTTGCTTAATATATAAAACAAAATTGTGTTAATTAAAACATTACTTCTTGATAATTAATTACATTAATTATGGTTAATTGTTTTCCGAAGTTTCTCGTGAATTTTACATCTTCTAAGCAAGAAATAATTACTTAGTCATAATAAATAAATACTTTCTATATTAAAAAAAAAAGATTTTATTTTATCTATACCCTTTTCAGGTGCGATATCTTTTTTCTTATCTATTAAATGTACCAGATGATTAAATTTATAACTATCAACTTGGGTACGACTTAGGCAGTGGTACGACTTAAGCAATTTTATCCCACTAAAAAAATATTCGAAAAAAATGTATTATATGACTATATATGGCATTATATAACGATAGCAGATGTTGCAATTTATAATTATAAACCAGGGTAAGACTTAGGCAGTGGTACGACTTAGGCAACTTTAACCCACTAAAAAAATTAATTCAAGAAATTGATTATATAACTATATCTACATGTATTTAAGTATGTGTATAAATACGAATTCATCGCCAATCGTTCCTTTGATGGTATCTCGTGTAACTTTTCATCTACTACGAGTATATATTCGTGTTTGATGAAGTTAAACGATTACGCGCGGAAAAAACTTGGCAGCCCTATTTTATACCTACATGTTACGTTGTTATATGATGGTAGTACAGTAGTAGTATGGTATTCGTACGTTTGTTCGTCGAGCAAAAGTTTTAATTGCAACTACTAACGAAGATTGGCCCATTAGCGCCTTAGTAGTTCTACGCCTCAACGAAGGAGGGTGCTTCGGTGCTTCCATCGATGTGCGAAAAGAGGCGCCCGAGTGTGAAAAGTGTGGGTGGCCAGACGGGAATTGTCTGCTAGATTGATTTTTTTTATTGATACATAACATAATATTGCACCTTTATGCAACCGAGGAAAAATCTTGGATAGCAACCGAGGCAAGGTTGCCTAAATCGTACCACTGCCTACGAGAGTGCGAATCTCTCATATTGATTTTATACATTACAAATATTAAAATGTATAAACTTGTTTGTGTGTTACTGTTCATAACATTATTTTAACAATTCTATCCCTTTCCAGTCCAAATTAAATTTATTTCTTTCCATTCGTCCAGAGTCGAATTAGCCAAACAGAACAGAATTCCCATCCCAGTAGTAGTCGGTAGTACTAGACTAGTTACACAAAGTGCATTAAATTCAACAAATTGACAAAGTGAAGTGAATACTCATGTGTCCGGTTTTCAGTGGCGCGAATTTTAATGCGATTAAATTAATTCCGAACAAACGGGACGGATTTCTCCTCGGACAGAGGAAATAGATATAAGGCTTATATAATCGGGTTTAAAAAACGGAAAAACATAACTATAGTAATACTAACTGTGATATTATAGGTATAACGTCCTGCCTGAAAAATAATAAAAATTCCATTTCGTTCCACATAAGTTATTTCTTAACACTACATCTGTTGACACAGCGCATATAGAAAGCAAACATGCGATTTCCATATTTCATATTTTTCCAACGCATTTTGTTGCTGCATACATATTTGATATTTTACAACGCTTAGATATTCTCTTCAACATTTGTGCAAAAATATATTGTCTAAATGAGTTGAAGATTAGAATAATAAAACACCTACACTTACTTTAATATTATTATTACCCTCTTAAAATTTTATACCGCGACCCATAAATATGACTCCAACCTAATCCGCTAATAAATTGACGATAAATCTGCCTTTTTATGATCGATATTTCGATGGAATATATTACTTATATAGATACTCCGATGTATTATTATAAGGTGCGTATGTTTTACACTTTTTTATGGAATGCAATCAAAATTTTGATAGGGCTCGTTAAAATTGGAGAGCTTCTCGGTTATCAGTTCGTAAAATACACGTTATTAGTAGATATTCGATTTTTTTTATTATTGTAAGGTAAAAAAATACTTAATTAGATAATAAGATTATTAGATATTGAATAGATATTACTATTTTCTGTATTTTTGTCGAAAATCATAAGTGTTTATTTGGAACGGTTTAAAACTTACGTGCTTTAGAAGCTTTTTAATGCCTAAATTGAAAAAAAGTTGATGATTTATCAGAATTTTCTGTTAATCAAAATTTAAGTAAAAACATGAATTTCCATATTTTTGACAAGTCGAGAATCTTAGAAAAAAATTATCTCACCGTAGAAAATATTGTTTGTATTCTAGTTCTACTATTAAAATCAGTTTAAAAAAATTAGTCGCGCCAAAAATTTTAATTATAATTAATAAGAAAAGTTAGTCATCTTATCAGAAGTTTTCTTAAGTCAAAATTTAAATAAAAACATTAATTTTCATATTTTTGACCATTCTAAAAATCTTAGAAAAAATTTTATACATAGAAAATATTGTTTGTATTCTAGTTCTTATATTAACACACTTTCGGCGGATAGGATTTCGGGCTAACTTGTACCCGTAGCGGGGTTTTTACAGCGGTGCGAATGCGTAAGCATGGCATGAAAGCACAGTCTTTTACTTACAATACTTACTGCCCAAATTCAAACGCAGTAGTAAATACTATAATATTAAGTTATTATGAGGTAAAACTATCAATACTGAAGGTAAAATATTTGCAAATAAAGTTGAATTTTATTACGCAATGATACATATGTTTAGGCAATGAAATGAAAAATGTAATTAATTCTAAAAAATTAAAACAAAATACACAGAAAAATTTTCTATACGTTTTCTTACGTAATTACTCATAAGTTTAGTCTCTGAAATAAAAAAATGAATTTAATCATAAAAATCAATTAATCAAAATACAAAGAAAAGTTTGCTATATATAGGTAGGTTTTTTACACGATTATACACTACACATTTTTACGCAATAAGTTTAGAATTGTAGAAACCATTTGGACTATTCTTTTTGAAGCATTGCAACAAAACTTCTTGGCGTCTTCTAAATATTGTCTCTCCTCTTTTAAGTTTCAAATTTTTAAATTCTTCAGGAAGGCCCTTGTTTGTTCTTATAGTCCCACAAATCCTAGTTTTATTTTGTAGTAATAATAAACTTGTATTTACACTATTATAAAAATTGTCCATGTATACATGATGCCACAAATTTAAATAAGGTTCTAATATATCTAATATAGTTCTCTGTAAACTATTGCCATTTTCATAGTAAATTTTTAAATTGCATATGTAGCCTGACTTTGCTTCGCAAGCCATTCTAATCAGAATACTATATTTTACTATTTTTGCTTAAATGCTTGTTTTAAATTTGATAAATATTTTTAATTAAATTTTAAATATAAATTTGAAGATTTATTTAGGTAATAGGAAGTAACAGGTTATTAAATACATTTAATTCCATTGAATTCTTTCAAATAAAAGAAATTGGATAATAAAATACGATATCATACATTTTCAAATTACCTCTCCAAGCACAATTGAAAAACATTGCGAAAATTCGCAATGTAAATTAATGAATTAGTTTTATTCAACAGTAAATTAATGAATTAGTTTTATTACTCGCCGGATACTGTATTTGATAAAATTACCTGTTGCCAGGTACGTAAATTAGACAAAGTAATTCCATTCTCCAATCATGTATAAAGTACCTTTATCACTTATAATCATACTATATACAATCTAGAGTTTTACGTTGAAAATTCGATTGTTTTTAATATTATACGAAATTAAATTTTATGGTGTATAAATTAGTGACAAACCTAATAGTTAATTACATAAATAATAATATGATTTTATAAGCTACGTTCGATTGCTTGTAAAAATGTAATAGCTTATTTTTAACATTGTATTTGAAAATTATATTATATTTCCAGTAAACACACAAATATTAATATCTAGTAATAATGCAGATTTATATAAAATTGTATATAGTTTTATAGATAATAGTAAAATTAATGTGTAAATACACAATAATGTAAAATTATAACTGGCGTAATGATCGCAAGATCCACAGCCATGTAAAATAAATAAATAAAAAAAAAAAAATTAAATTATATGAATTATCGAAACGCAATAAATACAAAGATAGCAAAATATATAAATGGTAATATAGTATTAAAAGAAATAGTTTGTTTACCAAAAATGCTGACGTAAAACATATCGTCTTTAATAAAATACCATATATTTATGTAATATATACGTATTTACGTATCGAAAATAATTTTAAAGAATAAATTATAATTTTATTATAGTTTTATAATAAATATAAAACTAGCGTTGCAACCGCTCATAGTAAGAAATTTCGTTCGATCTTCGCATCTAGCGTGTCCGACCGAGTACCCGAAAATACCCGCACCCGCAGTTGAATGACAATCCTAAAACCAGGTACCAGTACCCGGCCCGCTGAAAGTGTGTTAAGATAATTATTAAGAAAAATTAGTAATCACATCTAAATTTTTCGTTTATCAAAATTAAATTAAAAACATTAGTTTTCACATTTTTGATCAGTATAAAACCTTAAAAAAAATTATTATGCCATAGAAAATTTTTGTTCTTATATTAAGATAATTAATTAAAAAATAAGTCATCAAAATTTTTCTTGTCAAAATTTAAAGAAAAACATTAATATGCATTTTGTTGACCAGTCTATTAGAAAACAATTTATTACGCGATAGAAAATATTGTTTGCATTTTTGATCTTAAATTAAGATAATTAATAAAAAAAATTGTAATCTCATCCAACTTTTTTTTGGTCGAAGTTTAAAGAAAAACATTAATATGCATATGAGAAAAATTAGTCAGCTTAGATTTTGAATTGCTTAAAATTAAGTAGAAAAATTAATTAATACATTTTTTAACTTTTACATATTTTCATGTGCTATTTGAATATATGAATAAATAAAAAACATAATATTTTTATAATATTTAAGATTTAGGTATCTAAAAAAATTGTAAATAAAATTCAACTTAAAAAGCTGCTATAAAAATATCCTACACATCTCTTTATCGATTTTGGATTTAATTGCACAAAAGATAAAATTTTTATTTTAGTTTAATTTGCAAATTTTACAAATTTAACCAAAAATTAACATTAAAACTAAAAATATTGATTATTTTCTATTTTATCAAGAAAGGTCTAAAAAGTCTAGAAGTCTCTTACATGTGTAATAATACTTATATTTCTTTTATGAATGAACATTTTATCATCATTCTTTATAAGTTCATAAAAATAGAGATATTAAAGGCATACTTACATGCCTGTAAAACCGGTTTATTAGTCATGTATACTTTGATGAAGTCGTAAACAAGGTTAGAGCCATATTTAGATATGAAAAATGATAGTAAAATTTTGTTTTTTTATTCATATATTTATTTAGTTGTTTTTTTTAAGTACACGAATTTATACACTTACAAAATTCATATTCATATTTATATCTCACTTTTATTTTTAATATACTTATTGATGTATTTAACTTAGTGAAAAATTTTGATTTGGAATATTTTAAACGAGGGCGCTCTTTGAGAGTAGTTTTGCATGAAGATCGGCCGGGACGTTTTTTCTCAATTTCTTGTTTATATATATGTATATAAATGTATCTTTTCTAATTTAAATTAAATATTTTGTCATGTAAATCCCTCTATCGTCGTCGTGAGCTTTCAGGATGCTTCCAGACGTTTATGACAGCTAATAAAACGCCAAATACCATCGGATAAACTTTATATTTGATCGTATATATATCTCAAACTGATATTGCAATTTTATAGTGGAATAGATGAAATAAAAGGAAAATCTTCTATTTAAACCCATCTTGTTTTTCAAATTTATAATAAATAGAAATCGAGAGATACGAGGAAAAAAATGGACATGAAGCACGATTATGTACTTTCTGCTTTTTCGGTATCTAAAACAATATTTTATTACCACATAATTAACGCAAATGTTAGTAAATAACGAATAAAACTACATATTTGGTGCTGATATTTTTTCTACTACAATTTCATATTTATTTCAGCCGTTAAAAATATTTATATTCGTCATTTTTTATTCCTGAAACGTGCGAATTTGTGCGTATGATATAGTTTTTTGCGTTATAATGAAATCAAAATAACAAAATCTTTTTATGTTTGCGTTTTATGTAAAAAATGCGTTATTTGTTGTTACGGATTATATGGATCTGAATATAAAAATATCCTTTTTATATTGTATAGTTTTTGTAAAATCCGATTCTAGGAAGGATTGTGTTTGCTTTGTTTTTGTCCTTTAACAATAGAAAGGATAGAGGATATTGTTATATTTATTTTTTTAAGAAAATTGCTATAATTTGTATATTACAAATTATTTAAAAAAATCTGAAAATATAAATTTAATTCAATATTTTGCAACCTGAGCAAAAATAATTTAAAATTTTGAATCAAAAGCATCTATAAAAGTAAAATTCTGAAATTATTTTTTCAATGGATAATTTGGAAGTGACTTGAAAAATTTTACTTTTAAAAAAGAACAAAATTTAATTAATTTTTTTTATAGTTTTTGCATTCAGAAAAAAATATCAAGTTTTTTAATAAAGGTCATCATTATTTAAAAGTAAAATTATGAAGTCATTTTTTCAGTGGATAAATTAGAAATGAAGAACTATGGTAAATATAAAATAGAAATGAATAGTATTATTCTGTATGTAATATAAATTCTTTATGTTTTCTTTTCTTTATTCTTCAAGAAAATTTTAATAAATACTACTATGAATTATATATTGGAAATTACTTAAATAAATCTGATGAATTCAAATTAGTCATGATTTTAACATTTTAACTACAAAAATTCAATTGAACTTTTGAAGCAAAAATATATGCATCCACAAATAATGCAAATTTTGGCATCTAGAGCAAAAATTATTCAACATTTTGAATCAGAAGTAAAATTTGGAAGTTTTTTATTAAATTGAAAATTTCGAAATTACTTAAAAAATCTGATAATATAAAAATAGTCACGAATACAACATAAATTTGAAAATTACAAAATTTAATTATTTTTGGATTTAAATTCCTTTATAGTTTTCGCATTCAGAGCAAAAATGAATCAATTTTTTTAATAAAAAGCATAATTATTTAAAAGCAAAATTCTGAATAAACTGTAATAAATTATAAAATATTATCTGATTATGCAATGAAAAACTATGTAAAATATAAAATAAATTGTTTAGGAATGAATAGTATTATTTTGTAAGTAATATATTTTCTTAGAAAGTAAAACAAAGTAGAAATTCAACGTTTTCTAAAAGGAAGAAAACTATTAATTTAACATGTTGCCTAACATATGCTAATTAGAATCCATTGAACAAAATGCAAAATACTTTGTAGAAAATAATATATATATATATATATATATATATATATATATATAATAGGTTTGTAGGTATATTTCTCGTGTATTTTCCAAAGTCTTCATTTATTATTTACAATTCTGTTCTCGCAGCGTTCAACTTTGAGCAAATTTCACATCTCCGAATAAGTTTTAAGTAGATAATTTGTAACTCGACTTTATCCGCTTATTTGGATTATTTTGTTTAGCTAATGGCTAACAATAAGCTATCGGCACAAGTTTATTTCGTTAGTTATGTTTAACAAAACTTTAAAGTAATTGTAAGTGGTTAAATAAGCTAGAGCCGCGAAATTATTAACCTGGGATGGAAAATTAAATATTTGTAAACTGAATACATGGGAAACATTTTGAAACAAATGCTCAGAAGTTGCTTAAAAGTACTTTCTATGGTTTGGTGTTTATTTATTCTGTACCGGCTAATAAATTCTTAGCACGATTTCACTGGTTCTCTTGTTCTAAATAAAGTCATGTCTGGTTTCTAGGCTTGTATTAACTCATTTATTTAGAATTTACATGAAATAAATAACAAGGAAAAATTTTATATATATATATATATATATATATATATATATATATATATATTCGGGTTTGTCGGTTTTCAAAAACCGGTTTTAAAAACGGTTTTTTGGCGAAAATTATGGAATTCGAAAACCGGTTTTTTAGTGAAAAAAGTTGGTTTTTACTGTTTAAACGGAAAATGACAAATATATCCAAATAAAGATAAATAAAACGTTTTGATTCTTGGAATCTTATCGATTCAATAGCATTTGATATCTCATCAGTCAGCAATGGTTCCCAAAAAGGTTTTGTATATATTAATTTCGATTTTTATACCAGGGTATATATTAATTTAAATCAGTGTGACTTCTTTTTAAAGAAGTAACTTCCTCTACTCAAACTTTAAAAAAAAAGTTTTAAACCCTAGAAGCCACAAATTGAAGAACAAAAAACTTAGAATTATTATATCAGGCTATAAAAACAATTAAGCATATTTTAGTCGCATTTTCTATTTCAGGAAATTTTGTGAGTAAACAATAAAGGACACGTCTAAATAGCAATTCGATAGACGTTCTCAGTTTTTTGAAATCATGTTTTATTAAACAAAAAACAATTAGAATGTTTAAAATCAATTAATTAAAATTGCTCGGAATACCCGAGTTTAGCTCAATTGTTTTTAAAACTGAAATTGATAATAACACGTATGTACGAGTATTAACAGGTATATAATATTTTTAATTTTTTTTTTAATTTAATGAATGTTTTTTATTTAAAAATGTATTATTTTTATTTATTAGAAAACTTTCTTTTCACTATCATAAAAATATTTTCATTTTTATATGTGAAAATTATGCATAAATAACAAATAATTTTTTTCAAAATTATTTAATCAAGATAAACTACTATTTTTTAGTTCTACTAATTAAAATTAAAATAATTTTGTTTACTATCTATAAAATTGAACAATAAATAAATTCAGTCAAATACTGGTCTAAATTACATTAAATTTGCGAAAAAATTACATGATATTCGAGAAAAAATTTATTTTCTATATAAAATTCGAAAACCGGTTAAAACCGGTTTTCTAGTGAAATTAAAATTCGAAAGCCGGTTTTCTAAAATGTCGGTTTTTGTATAAACCCTAGTATGTATATAAATGAATATTTGTAAGTATGTTTTCTATATGTATCGGCAAAATATGTTTCTTTGACCTTTTTTCGGTCTTTTTCAACTCTTTGCCTCTTTTCTCGGGCAGAAAAGAAGCGCCCAGTTCAATCAAGTAAAGTGCTTTTCTTATTCTCGGAATCGGTGGACGCTCAAAATATTGACGCCACCATAATAAATATCAGATGTGTTGTGTATCCGCATTCGGAAAATAAATAATAAATTAATAAACTCATTTTGATAAGGGACATATTTTTGGGAGCATGAACACATTTAAATTAACCACTCGAATGGGTAGTGATAAAAGCATGAATATATCCCAGGTATTTGACTTATTACTACTTCATTTGATCAAATCGTCGCCTTTGTCCAAAACTTTGACAATCCCGTAATATGTCGCCATCAAAGAGGTGTTGAAGAGAATGTCACAGCTCTGAAAGCTAAGAATGACAATACAGTTAAGTGCCATAGAAACAATAGTCGAAACCGCACGGCCACGAGCAAAGCGGTTAAGTCATCAACTATTGCATTTCTACATCACACTACATAGCTACATACATATACGTAATACTATATAGGAGATATATAAGAGGACACACAGCACCAGGATTCGTGTTTAATTCATGTTAACATTGTATTCGGCAAGTACTATTTGGTGAACGGAGTCAGGGTACATATGCTCGGGACGAAACCGTTGACACGAATAGGGAAAATCGACTTTTTTTAAAAATAAATTAGGTAGTATATTTAACTACTCTCAAAAATTTTGTTATAATCAAATAAGCAACTAGCTGTAAGTGGAATTTTGTCTTTAGGCAATAAGGGCATCGTGCCTTAAGGCAAATTGCTGGAACTTCCCGTTACGCAATTCAAAATTCGCAATTAAAAATAATCAATAAAAGTTGATCAATGATTTGAAACTTTTAATAGAATTTCGAACCATATTAAATCATTCTATCTTAAATCATTTATTTTGAAATATTTTGGAAATTCTGAACTTTTTTTCAAAGCAATCGTACTGCTTTAACTGCATAAAGACGAAATATCAAAGCGCGTAAGCGCCGCGTTGCCGTCTAACGCGTAAACATTGGTACGGAACCCAAAAGAATGTAAACAAAATTTATACTTGTTGTTAAAATCTCTATAAAATATCAGGTAATTTGATGTGCATATGTCTAATGTTCATTTTTGACCGCCAAATGGCTCATTTTTTTACTTTTTTCTTCATATCTCCAAAGTCATTGGACTTTTCTTTCCAAAAAATTGAACAGTATTTGTATTTACTCAATACAAATAAAATGTTTTTTGAATTATTAAAATCGGACGCTCCATTCTCTTAAAAACTGAGTTACCGTGTTTTTGGCACTTTTTGCCCCGTATCTTCGGAACGGCTAGACCTGCCTTCACCAAAAACTAATCAGCACGTCTCCTTATCAATACGAATCGAATGTTTTTTGAATTATTCAAATCAGTTTAAGCTTTTATATTGGTTATATAAAAAAACTGTTGAATCTAACTTAAAATGAACAATACATCTTATAAAACAATTAAATAACGTACACTTAAAAATTATATTCTGGTCTAGTAAACTAAACAACAGTGCTAAAAACGAAAAAAAATTAACAACGAGGGAACATATTTTTGTTGCTTAAATTAAGGTGATAGCTGGTTATACATCTTTGTCCCTATACTTTCAAATATTGTCGTTAAAAATCCTCAACTTCACTTGTAAAATAAAATTGTTACGTTACCCGCGGATTTTAAAGCCTTCAGCGCAAAAACTATTTTTCATAATTTTTTTTTATGAAATTAGTCTATGAATTATCGATAACATTATTCAATAAATACAGTAATATATTTGAAACCCAAGTCTATCATTCTGTAACTTTATATGGTTTTATTTGTTCGTGCCTCTGAAGGATTTCTTTATTCAATAAATAACTACGTTTTGCACAATGTTACATTTAACAATTTGTTTAATAAATATTTATACAAATTTAACAAAAACTAGTGGTGCAAATTGCTGGCAGTTCCAGTACCAAAAACTAAATTTAAATAAAAAAGCTTTGCAAAACTTGGCAAAAATTTGATTTTTGACAAATTTAAAATTTTTGAAAAAAATCGACTTTTTGGAAAATTGGATTTTTATGTTTTGTTTTTTTTGTATTTTGATTTATCTCAAAAATTTCTGAAAATTTTGAACATCTTTAAGCAATCAAATTGCATAGCTGATTTGGTACAGAACCCACATAAACGTACACAAAATTTGTACTTATTATAATTTAAAACTATATCGAAAATTATATACTATAAAAATAGACCAAAGAAAGTTAATTATAAAAATTCATTAATGTTAGGAATAAGGTGCCGTTTCAATATTTCAAAGTCCAAGCGTCACAATTATAAAAGCCGCCAAATCTAATTTTTTTTTGGCTAGAGAGACTATTCACCGACATTAGGATGTTTTTGCAATCCCCAATAGGGTGCAATATTCCACTTACTCTTAGTTTTATTAACCACGAGGTAATTTAAAATAAATATAATTTTTTTAAGAGATTTAAACTCAGATTTGCTAGCTTGCACTCTGACCTGAAACTGGCTTAGTTTCAGGTTAAGAGCACGTTTGGCCTAGATGAACCATGGTATCTTCTCATAAGCGGATCATGCGAATTTAATGAAACTTGGCACATATTGTTATTATACTTTACTAAGATTGTGACACAAATTTTAAAATGGTTCATACGGTAGTTTGCGAGATATACGAGATTGGACTCTGACCTAAAACTAGCCAAATTTCAGTATCAAACTCAAAGTGGTATCTTCTCAAAAGGGGATAATGCAAATTTAACGAAACTTGACAACCATTGTTATTATACTTCACCAATATTCTGACACAAATTTTAAATTGGTTCATACGGTAGTTTCCGAGGTATGCGCTATTGCACTCAGACCTAAAACTTGCCTAGTTTTAGGTTGAGAGCACTTTTGGCCTAGAGGCACCGCGGCATCTTCTCAAAAAGAAAACACAGATCAACCAATTTAAATGATTCAAAAAATATTCGATTCGTGTTGATAGGTTGACGAAGGCAGGTCCAGCAAGTAAAAAAAAGTTAAAACGTTATAAATTTGGTGATGT
>NW_020537758.1:9834134-9853712 GCF_003426905.1 Ctenocephalides felis | reverse complement strand
ATTTGTAGATGATACATAATTCTACAAGGTACAAAGTTATAGGATTTTTCTAGGTCAACTTATGCTGACTTGCAGAATTTTAAAATTCCATTTTTCAGCTAGATTTATGTCTTTCATTTTAAAATAATATTCAAGAATATTTTGTTTATTAAACAACCCTAGAAGAGCGTCCGCGCTCTTGTAAAATGTATAGAACGATGTACTCTACATTTCCCATATGCAAATTCATATGTGTGTTGTACTTTGTTGTTTGCACAGATATATATATATATATATATATATATATATATATATATAATACAGTAAAACTCCAAAGAAAGAAAAAATCATTCTCTGAGATATTATATTTGCTGGCGCTATGATATATTACTACAAATTCCACACGTTTTTTCAACTTCTTCGCAGAACGAAAACTCAAGTAGGAGAGCTGATGTTTATTTCCAAAAAAATTGTTATATAAATATATTATATTAATATGAAATTTATCATTTAACTCTAATACATTTTCCATCTTTACAATACGAATTATTAGGACATAGAACATCCTTGCAAGATTCGTCAGGAACGCACACACCACTCCGACACTTAAAATATAAAGGACAATAAACTTTTTCGCAGGATTTGCATTCTTCATCAGGTCCACAAATTAGGCAACTTCCATCTTCACATTTGTATCCATCAGGACAATTTGTATCCTCACAAGGATCCTGAATATCAATTGTACCTCCAGTACCACTATTATTCTGGGTACAAGGATTATTTCCTCGATTAGGACAACAAGAATTTACCCTTGAACAAGGATCACATGATGGTAAACAGCAAGGACGTGCATTGATAAATGACACAGTAATTATTAATAAAATTAATATTTGTTTATACATGTTTATTTATGGTACTGATGTGTGCAATAAAGTCATCTTGTATTTATATGGCGAGCTGTATAACCTTTGGCAAATTGGTGCGTTTTATCTTTGATAAATTTAATGCAATTAGTAGAAATTAGCATGATATGGTTCCAGTTGGTTGCAAAATTTTTGATAATGTGAAAGTCTCGAAATATATATTCTTGTAGATATTTATACATATATTATATATACATATATAAAAATGTTTGGAATAAAAATTAAGAACTATTTGAAGAAATGTTAAAATGTTCTGAGTGCATGTAATGCAAACTATAGAAACACTAAAGTCCGCATTTCAACTACGAATCATACAAAATTTTAATACCAAAGTGTATACGATAATTTTTATTATAATTTAGTAAATTTTATCTAGTTTTCAGTAATGTAATAAAAGTGTAATGTACGATATGAATTATAATAGTTATTCAAAGAAAAGTAAAAAATGTTCAGAATTATGTAAATACTAAAGTCCGTATTTCAACTGTGAATTAATACCAAAGTGTATACGGAAAGTTGTTACTATATTTTAGTAAATTTTATCTAGTTTTCTACAATGTGAAAAAATAGTAGTGTCTGAAATAAAAATTAAAATTTATTTGAAGAAACGTAAAAAATGGTTTAAAATGATACATTACAAATTATGCGAAGACTAAAGTCCGCATTTTAACATTTTAATACCAAAGCGTATATTAAAATTTTTACTCGATTTTAGTGCATTTTATCTAGTTTAGTTATGTCTTTTTTTATTTGTTGTTGTAATTCACAGTTTATACTCATTACCTCATAGATCATTTTATTTTTAAGTTTACTCTATATAATCACAAATTTTAAATTCAATATATCAAAATTGAAAATGCTTAATACTGGGTAACCTTTTAGATCTAATGTTTAATATTTCATCAAAATTACTGAATGTCTTCCTTTTTGTGAAGACAGATTGTAATTCAATAAAGAGAAAAAAAATATCTAGTGTTCAATAACGTAAAAAAATAATAGTGTCTAGAATAAAAATTAAAAGTATTTGGAAGAAAAGTACAAAATGGTCCAAAGCCAGTTAATGCAAATCGTCAAAATACTAAAGTCTGCATTTCAACTGCGAAATATTCAAGTTTTTAATACTCATGGGTATATGAGAAAATTTACTAAAATTTAGTAAGTTTTATCTAGATATTATTAACGCAAAAAATTTGTAGTGTCCAGAATAAAATTTGAAAGTAATTTAAAAATGTACCAAACCCATGTATTGTAACCTATAAAAATACGAAACTGTTTCAACTAAGAATTGTTCAAAATTTTAATATCCACGAGTATATAAATGTTTATTTCAGATTTTAGTAATAGTTTTCATTAATGTATATAAAACAAAGTCGCCCGAGCAAATTTTCTAAGATATTCTCAATAATATAAAAAAAGCTTAAAACTTTCATATTGCTGAATAAAATACTAGAACAATGTATCAACAAGTTTTATTCATAATTATATATTAGAAAAATTTTATAAATATTTTGACGTAAACAAATAGTGATGAAGCTTGGCTTTATTATAATTTTCACAAATTTTAACAAATTTTTACCAAGGGAAATTTGTTATATGCTCTTATAACATAATACAATATATTTCTTTAAATACATGTAAATGCAGGCAGATTATTTATATAGATAAATACAATATTTATTAGTATATTTGATAAATATGAATATTTATTAGTATATTTTATCACTTTTAAAGAGCACTACAATGGCCATCAACACACCGATGTCCCTTGGGACAAATAACATGTCTGCAAGAATCTTCAGGAACGCATTTACCAAAAGAACAAAAATAGTCTTTCGGACATTTTATATTTGTACAAGAATTGCATTGGTGAGGAGGCTCACAAAAAGTGCATTGCCCTAGATAACAAGTTTGACCACTTGGACAAACTATATTTTCGCAAAGGTCGACATCGACACATTTTCCTAATCTGCATTCCTGGCCATCAGGACAATCTATGTGGAACAAGGATCTATTGGTTTGCAGGCACCTTTAAGACATTGGTAACCAGGAGGACATCGAATCTGGAAAATAACCCAGAAATTTTACAAGGCACAAAAACGAAAATTTTTGGTTATTACCTGACTGCAGATATCTGTTATAGGTTCAGGATTTTGAGGACACACAGGACAAGGTTGCATAATTTGATCTATTGGTTTGCATGACCTCTTTGACATTGGTAACCTGGAGGACATCGAATCTGGAAAATGACCCAAAAAATTTACCATGCACAAAAAACTTTTTTTTTTTGTTTTTACCTGACTGCAGATATCCGTTATAGGTTCAGGATTTTGTGGACACACAGGACAAGGCTGCTGCACAATTTGTTCACAAGGATTATTGCAGCAAGGCATTTGTGGTAACCCACTTGCCAAGGTGATTAAAACCAATAAAAAAGTTGACACTTTATACATATTTACCGAATTTTCACAAAACATTTGATAATTATATTTTTTCATGTGTACTAAAGCATAAAATGATCTTGAATTGCATTTATACGGTTACGTATACAGATAGCGATAAATTGATCTTTGACTTTAGCGTTATCTGCTAATTATAATTATGATTGGTATATGTTATTTATTTATATTTATATGAAATAATCAAATGTGCAAATAATATAAATAATATACAAAAAATTACACCGAAATGATTTAGATATTCAAATAACTTTCAAATTATTTCTAGGAATAACTGAACAGGATACTATTACAAGATGTCATTTAATATTAAACTATTTTTCTTAGCAGAAATATTGCTTAAGAGGCACAACTAGTGTAACCGCCTAAAAAAAGGTGATTTTTGGGAATTTGTATTAAAAAAACTACTTTATCAATCATTTCAAAATTTTAGGAATATATTTATACATGTTTTAAGAATACATAGTAAAATTTCTGACAAAAAAAATTTAATATTTTTTAAGTTATCGTCGATCTCCAACGGCGCGACAAAAAAAGGCCCTTCACTGCTGCAGTGATTCTGGCCTTCTACGTGGATGAAATTAAAAAAAAAATTCTCGTTAAACTAGATAATATTGTCTGTAAAATGAACTACGATAAAGAAAAAAAAATTGACAAAATGACGGCGTTTTTTTAAAAAAAAGTCGAATTTTACCCAAAATTTTGGTCGTTTTTGGACTGCCAAAATTCGATTTTTGATCCGATCAAAAAATCGATAGTTCATTTCACGGAGAACTATATATAGAACATGTAAAATAAAAATTAGGTAGTGATCGGATCATTTGTTTTTGAGTAAATGCTGCAGCAAATTCGGAAAATGCAGTTTCGAGAAAAACGCGTTTAAAGATAAAATAATCGTTATACTATATACTATATATACAGTCTTTAAATGGCTGTGACTCAAAAACTATTTAAGATATCGATTTAAAATTTTGGTATGTTATTTTTAAAAGTATAACCTATCGAAATATGGAAAAATTGAAAATTTGATGTTTTGAAAATTTCACACTAGTTGTGCCCTTTAACTAAATTTCCTCGATCCCGACAGAGATCAATTCCTTCAGTTTTATCGCATTTTTCTCTGGTAACAACAACCCTCTCGTCGTCAACGTGTTTACCCAGAATGTTTCGCCTTATCTGGAAACGGATGTAGTAACATGGGAGTAGATTTAAAAAATCCCAACACTCCGGACTGCAATATGGCACAAAATGGGAAAACAGACAGAAGGACGCACCAGAGGAAAGGTTATAATACTAGAGAAAGAGAAACACATTATTAGAAGAAAAATATTTTATCTATAATAAACTTGTTAATTTTAGTGTAATATATATCTGAATTTTAAAGTTTTTAATCGTGACTTTTCAACTTCCAGTAGGGTAAGTTATAGTAATTACAAAATAAGTTATTTGTGCAAGGGGATATGTTGATGGTCATTGCAGTGCTCTTTAAAAATGATAGGATTGAGTGTTCATATTTATGCACTTGTATTTATCTATACAAATAATTTGCCTGCATTTAAGTATATTTAAAAAATATATTGTATCATGTTATAAGAGCACATAAAAATTGCCACTTGTAAAAAATATAATTAAAGAGTGCATTTTAACCAGAAATTATCAATACTTGTTTACATCAAAATTTTTATAAAATTGTTCATATATATAATTGTTAAAACACAAAACTTAAAAATTTAATTCTAGCCATTCTGTTTTTTGCGTTAGTAAAAACCAGATGAAATTTACTAAACTTTAGTAAATTTACTCATATGCCCATGAGTATAAAATTTTTAATAATTCTTAGTTGAAATGTAGACTTTAGTATTTTGATGATTTGCATTAAATGGCTTTGAGCCATTTTGTAGTTTTTTTTCGAAATATTTTTAATTTCTATTCTAGACACCACCATTTTTTTACATTATTGAAAACTACATAAAATTTACAAAAATTTAAGAGCAACTTTTATATACACTTTAGTAATAAAATTTTGATTAATTGGTAATTGAAATGCGGACTTTAGTATTTCCTTAATTTGTTATATATAGATTCTGAGCATTTTCTACTTTTTTTAAAATAATTTTCAATTTTTACTCAGGACACAACAAGTTTTTCACATTGTTGAAAATAAGATAAAATTTACTAAAATATAGTAAAAACTTTCATATACACTTTAGTATTAAAATTTTGATTAATTCACAGTTGAAATACGGACTTCAGTATTTGCAATTTGTAATATATGGTTTTAGACAATTTTTGCTTTTTTCAAATAACTTTTAAATTTTGTTCTAGATATTATATTCTATTTACAATATTAAAAATAAGATCAAATTTACTGAATTTTAGTGAATCTTCTCATATACACTTTCGTATTAAAATGTTGCTTAATTCACAGTTGAAATATGGATTTTAGTATTTGCATAATTTGTTATATATGGATTTCGAACATTTTTTATTTTTTTTTCAAATTACTTTCTAAATATAAGTAAATTTTCTTCTATACACATGGGTTTAGAGAAAAATTTTGCTATAGAAACAAGATTCCTATTGACAGAGAGATGTGTTTATTAGTTTTTGGCAAAGACTGGTCAAGCCGTTTCGGAAATATGGAGCTAAATATGCAAAATAATGCAGTTTTTGAAAGAACTAAGCACCCGATTTGAATAATTCAAAAAACTTTCTGCTTTTGTTTTGGAGAAAGAATCTTTAATTTTTTTAAATTAAATTTCCAAAAAATATTTTTTTTATTATTCGGTTTACTTAAAATCACTCATGAATTAATATATTGATTTTTTATTGATGAAGTCGATTTTTCACACATGTCTGAAAATTCATGCAACATGCCACTTACAACTAGTTTTAATATATGCGTATATTACATTTATAATATTATTTTAAACATATAAAACGTTAGATGCAATACATCTAGATTTGAAATACACTATGCTCCGTTGTCGTTTACTCCGGTAATGTTGCGCTCGCTACTGATAACTGATAAGAACGAATTTCACAAACACACAAACGGACAAATATTTCTATACACACGTTGTGAAATGTACATAAAACATTTATATATATATATATATATATATATATATATATATATCCATTCCATTCATTTTAGCAGCAAAGTGGTAGGAAGCTAGCTAGCTAGAGCGCTGGCTGGGTAGCCGGCTACTGCACTTCCGCACTCTCAAAACGTTCCACTGATAAGGGAATGTTGCCACACCATTCGGGTGGAATCAAACAACCCCCGTGTAATATCATTCTACTGTTTTCGAGCAAGCTTTTGCACCACCCCACGGGGTAGACCGAGGGTTAACGAATTCTTTATTCAAACGAGAAAAAAAATAACACGGGTAGATTTATCGAAAATTTTCCGATATTATTTTAAAGTAGAGGACAAAAATGTGTATAGAGACATCACAAAATTTGATATTTTACATCAAAACATGTTTATACGTAATATTTTATTTAGTGTCCCATACGTAACCGGTACGGCGCAAAGTGCTGTAACCTGGAGCAAGGGGTCGTTCAAGGTTAAAGTACAAACTAGCGTACCGGTTATAAATGGGTCATTTTTCAAAATATGATTGATAATATTTTTTTCAAATAACATTGTTTGTAAGTAGTAATACTATTACAAATATGCAATTTTAAAATATTGTATAATTACGTATTCGCCATACAACTCTTTACTTTTGCATGTTTTGAAATTACTTTATAAAAGATAAGAAAAATAAGAATTATAGGACTCAATATTTTGTGAAATTTTTCAACACGATTTTTAAATAATATTTTTAATAGTTTTAAAATTTTTAAAATTGATCCTGGATTTTTGGATAAAACGCGGATGAAAAATATTGCACTTTTCGCCTCATTCTAAAAAAATGATTCAACTTTAGTTTCCATCAGTCTGTGGTCTTTCAATATACACGCAATATATTTTGATTTTCAAATTTAACATTATAAATATCTAATTTTCAATTTTTTTAAGTAAGCCAATGATCTATATACTATATATTAATATCTCACATATGGAGAAGTTCATGGAAATTTTTTCAATACCAAATTATCACTCTATGCCTAGCTAATATATTTTATTAATATCGTTTTTAAATATCATGTTTTTTATTAATTCTAGTTCAATTTTTATAATCTTAATAAGAAATTCCTATGAGGAATTAATTATATATCATATATTATTATCTCACATATGGAGAAGTCCATACAAATTTTGTTAATACAAAATATTTCCTATACCTGGTTAATATATTTTTTCAATACTGTTTTTGAATATCATATTCTTTATTAATTTTAGTTCAATTTTTATAATCTAAATCATAAATTCCTATGAGGGATTAATTATATACTATATATTATTATCTCACATATGAAGAAGTATACGCAACTCTTTTTAGTACAAAATATCATCTGTACCTATAGCTAATATATTTTTTTAAATATTGTTTTCAAACCTCAAATTTTTTATTACTTTTACTATTATTTTTATATTCTAAATCATAAATTCCTATAAGTATGAGTTTGTTAGCTAATGAACGAAAAATTAATTGTGTTTACTAACGGTAAACCCATATGGAAAAAATTAATTATTCGAACATGAATGCGCTTTTTGTGTTTTGCATTTACTCTGTTAATTAAAGCAGAATTTGTACAAATATGCATATGTTAATTACTTTAATATAATTATTAATAACCGGGGTTTAATTCCACAAATTATTGAAATGTATATGTTATAAATAATAACTGGATAATGGTAAAAATTATACAATCTGGCGCAGTTCAAATACCCAATTCAAAACCTAATTTAAAATTAAATTTAAAATGACATTTAAAAATATATTTTTCAAGATATATGTTTTATAAAATAATATAACACTCCTTGGGATATTATAAATCGCAATTTATAGTCGAAAAATAACACTGGACAGTCACAAATTTCAAAACAAAAATCCTGTCATCGATACTTTTCAATATATGTTTCCCATATTTTAGAAAATAATGCAATAAAAAGAAAATAAATTTACAAGCTTGTAATAATAAATTTTGTGAAGTCAATATTTGCATAAATAATTGTTAGTAAATGCAAATATACTGATATTCGAATATAAACCGACTTCAATTTAGAAAATCGATTACAAGGACAATTCAAATTTTCTCATCGATTGTTGTTGGTATGGAGAGGCTTTAAATCTTGCCAAAGGCCTGAAATAATATTTAACATTACTAATCACTGCAATATTTGGAAATGATGTTTAATAAATAAATAACGTCCATAAAATCATTCTCCCAACCGACATTTATTTAACAGAATCAGTCAATTCGTCATCCGACAATAGTCGGTTTTGGTTTTGTATCTATAGCTTTTCATTGTACCCATTTGGTACAGAATTGTGTATGAAACATTGTGTGTAGTTTGTTAGTGCTAATTTGATCTGCTGTTTATTTTGAACAGAAATACCTGCGGGGATTCCGAATGATTATTCGTGCGAAAATGTTACCAAGTACCAAGTTACTGAATTGTTACATTGTGTGGGACGAAAGCAACTTATGTCGGGTTTAAAATTTCATCGAAGATAGAAGATAGATTTTCTGATAAAACTAGATAAAATTTACTACATTTCTAAGAAAACTGTTATATACAATGCGATATAAAAGTTTGGAATAAAACGACTTTGAATTCGATCTTTCATTTCTTTAGTAAATAGAAAATTCGGGACGTTTTTTGGTTTTTGTCGAATAACTCACAAATGTTATATAAAAGCACATCTTTTCAGTTAGATACGAAAAAACTAGATAAAATTTACAACCATTCCATGCTAACAGTTATATACACTCCCATATAAAAGTTTGGAATAAAACGACTTTGAATTCGATCTTTTATTATTCTTTAGCAACAAATAGAAAATTTGGGACATTTTTTTGGTTTTTGTTAAATAACTCACAAATGTTATATGAAAGCACGCCTTTGGTTAGATCGGAAGAAACTACATAAAATTTATTACGATTCCATGCCAACAGTTATATACACTCCCGTATAAAAGTTTTGCATAAAACGACTTTGAATTTGATATTTAGCAATGGATAGAAAGTTTGGGACATTTGATTTTTGTCAAATAACTCACAAATGTTATATGAAAGCACCCCTTTTCAAGTAGATAGGATGAAACTAGAATCAAATACTAAAATTTCATATTACTATCATATACAAAATATATTCAAATGTCTCTGAATCCGTTGATCTAATTATCTTCTCCAAGGTGCAGAAGCAAAAACCTAATCTCACCTTCGAAATCTGCCTACGCCTCTCCCCTTATGTGAATAACAAGTACACGTCTTATTTTACCTGTATCAGCAATCGTTTACAACGTACAATTTCCACCCATTCCAACCCATTCCGACCCATTCCAGGGTAAAAAAAACCCTACTCGTGGTATCATTTCCATCCGCGAGATTATTCGAAGCTGACGCTGCGCATTTGTACGGGGACGAACTTACCTGCCGAAGAAATATACTGGAAGGAAAGATTTTTAAGCCCACACAGACAATTTCGAAGATACGAATCTCTTCTGGGTACACTTTGCAGATTCTTTCGATTTTCGTAAGAAAACCATATAAGTTAAAAATTCGGGACATTTTTAACTTCCCGTAGGGTAAGTTATTGTAATGGGCCGAAAATCGAAATTGAAAATTTTTACATTTCTCGACGTTTTGAAGGTTTCTGAACGTTTTGGTATACCTCAGAAAAAAAGGATATGTGTGTGTGTGAGTGTGTATGTATGTATGGATACAATTTTTCGTCCACGTTTTCGGGCGCACGGATCAACCGATTTGAATAGTTCAAAAAACATTCGATTCCTATTGATAGGGAGATGTGCTAATTAGTTTTAGGCAAAGGCAGGTCCAGCAGTTACGGAGATATGGAACAAAGAGTGCAAAAAATAGAATTCGAGTTTTTGAGAGATCGGAGCGTCCCATTTGAATGATCCCAAAAACATTCAATTCGTAATGACGGGGAGAAGTGGTGATTAGTTTTTGGCAAAGGCAGGTCCAGCGATTTCGGAGATACTGAGCTAAATGTGCAAAAAATGGCGGTTTTTGAGAGAACTAAGCGTCCGATTTGAATGATTCCGAAAACTTTCTGCTTGTTTTAACAAAATAATTGATTTTGGTTTTCTCCAATTTTTGATCAAAAATTTTTTTTTCCAGAAATTTTTTTTTGTATATCGAAAATAATTCAAATTTTTATTTTAATTCTATTCTATTATACTTTAAACAAATAATTTCAACTTTGCAATTCAGTTTAAAATTCTTATAAATATTAGACAATGTTACAATATTTATAATAATATATTTGAAAACATTCAGTATTCCTCGAACATTTCGTTACGGTACGGGAAGTTCCAGCAATTTGCCTTAAGGCACGATGCCACACACCCCACTAGTTAAATTTTAATTTGCTTCTTACATTTTTGTCAGTAGAGTCTTTTTTATGTTAAGATCAAAGCAAAGTACGCTCGTCAGTAGAGTTCCTTTTTAGATTAAAAATCGAAATCAAAATTTGCTCGCCAGTAAAGTCCCTTTTGTTAAATTTTTTATATCAAATATTAGTTTCCTCGTTAGTAGAGTCCCTTTTATTAATTCTCTAGGCCAAACTTTCTAATTTTTAACTTCCCGTAGGGTAAGTTCTAGTAATGGGCCAAAAATCAAAAACGAAAATTTTTGCATTTCTCGACGTTTTGAAAGTTTCTGAACATTTTTAAGGGGCACACCTCAGAAACTAAATGGATGTGTGCGTATGTGTGTTAAAAAATGAAAAAGTTACCCAGGCTAAGCACAGTCTAAGCGCCACTCTGGTACAAATGTTCACCCATGTGCGTTTAGACAGTTTATGTATAGTGCACTTTTCCAATTTTGTGAAAACTATTGAAAAATGTGGAAATGCCGCCAAGCTAAGCACAGTATAAGTGAAAATGTCGCACAGAATTATTTGCAAATGCGTTTAGACTGTGACTATACGGGAGCATTTTTTTTATTTTTTTTTTTGAAATTAAATTCGAAATGAAATAACGATTATTAAGGGATAAATTGATTTATGGTTTACATTTGATTTGCTCACAAATATAACAATATAGCAAAAATAATGAAAGTTACAGTATTTGTAATAATATATTTGAAAACGTTTAAAATTTCTCGAATATTTCATTACGGTACGGGAAGTTCCAGCAATTTGCCTTAAAGCACGATGCCATACACCACTAGTTTTGTTTTTTGACAAATAACTCACAAATGTTATATAAAAACACCTCTTTTCAGCTAGATAGAAAAAAACTAGATAAAATCAATCTATATCACAAAATATGAGGAAACAAAAACCACCTACTCCTAAGTCTATAACCAAGCGCCATAAAATTTTTATTCCATCTAATTATCGCGTCTTTGCGGCGTAAGTCGGGTAAATTCTTTTACTTCGTAGAAGAAATTAACCTTTTTCCTTGATGTCTGTATAAAAAGCAAATGAGCGGAGTGAACGTACATCAAAACATTCGTGAGCAATATAAAACGGCTCTCAAGAGCGGCTATCAAGGATTACATCACACCTAAGGAATGGATTGAGAAACAAATGCGAATCGTAATAGAAAAGCTGGTGGAAAAATTATTGCAAAATGTTATTTTTAGAAGAATTTAAAATTTTAGGTATACTTTTTTTCAATACCTCAAACTAAATAGAAATTTATTCATAAACAATGTTAATATCGACTAATGAGATAAATCATATTTGTTTTACATTTTGTTAATAGCTTTAAAACATATTTGGAAAAAAATGCTTTGAAAATCCTACTTTTTGAGTTAATATTTATAGAATATAATATTCTATGAATATCTCAAAAGTATTCTAAAAAACGTGCAACTTAAATCGAATAAACTTAATTTTTTTTGCCCAACTTAATAAATTAAATTCAAATTAATTTAATATTTTTGTTACACAAAATTTGTTAATTTTACATGAGGTTTTTCTAAATTTGATATACTTGCAATTAATTTTTTTGACAATTTCATTTATTACATGCAAATTTAAAAATAGTATTTATGGGTGTCATACAAAAAATATGTAAATATGTAAAATAAATAAATTTATTGGTGTAATTTGTTTATAAAAATAATTGGAAAAAAGACGTTTTCAAATAGTATAAATGCATAAGTAGTGCTACAAAATCTCTAAAATTTTGAAAATACTAAGAGCAGTCAAACAGTTTTTGATTTTTCAAAGCATATTTTACCAAGATTTGTTTAAAAGCTATCAACAAAAATGTAAAACAATTGTCAATTATCTTATTAGTCATATATTAATTTTTTCATAACTAAATTTCTATTTAGTTTGAGCTATTTTACTTAGTAAAAAAAATATACTTACAAGTTTAAATTTATTCTAAGAATAACATTTTTCTAAAATTTGAGAAGAAACAAAGAAAATTCAATTATACAAAACAATACATTCTAAAAAAAATGATAATATTAATTGAAGTAATTTTAGAAATATAAATAAAGTGTTTCATTAAAAATCGATAAATAAAAAATTTGGATCCGATAAAATGTTAAATTTAGTGTTTTAGTTAATTGATAAGATAATAAGATCAATATATCAACAAAGAATAAATAAAAATAGAGACATAGATAATTAAAATTCAACTTCAAAAAAATTTTTTTTTAATATATAGGGTAAGGTTGCTTAAATCGTATCCCCTAAAAAACTAATGCTATAATATTTAGTGCAATTTTATTATATTAAAATTTTAACAAAAATTTGCATGCTGCGCAATTAGGACATAGATAATCAAAATTCAATTTCAAAAAAAAATTTTTGAATATAATGGGCAAAGTTGCTTAAGTCGTACCCCCTAAGGAAATAATGCTAAAATATTTAGTGCAATTAAATTTTTCAAAAAATTTCAAAGTTTATAGAATCCTCATTCAGTTAGCTTATAATTAGCAATTATTAAAATTTGATAGCTATTTGGGATATCTCAGAAATATGGTATCGGTAAAATTAAGGTGCCTAAGTCGTACCTACAACTTAAAAAAAAATAAAACTAAGTCTGAGATCAACTTTTCTGCGACTTAAGCAGTGGTACGACTTAAGCGATTTTAGGCTCAGTTTCCAAATTGAATAATTTTTTTACCGGCTTATATTTCACCAACTTATCGGTGTTAGTTAATATATTTTACATGTATACTCTTGAAGTTATATGTACGTGGTGCAAAGAAAACGAGCAGAGGCGAGAAAAAATGATCAAAGTTTTTCCATCACCGCATACTACGAATATAAACTAACACTAGAGTATATATATATATATATATATATATATATATATAAAGAAATTCACACAGAAAAGAACTCCCCTCGTTCCGAGAGTTTAGCAGGATTCTATTACAAAAACTAATCTCTTTAACAAAGTCGAGAAATGCTCAATGAATTTCACGTCTGATGCCTAAACCTCAACACGTTAGACTTATTTATACACATACACATATATATATACATTTATATAAATATATATATATATATATATATACAGATTTTTGCAAAAAAATATTTTTCTATAAATTTTTTCCCGGTACATACAAATGTTTTTTGAATAAAATCTTGTAAGTTTGTAATAAAATTTTATATTTTGTGCGCAAACATTATATTAAAAAAATATTTTTGATTATATAGTAATTATATTAACCATAATGTGTTATTTATAAAATTTTAGTATTATAGTACCTATTACTATATTGCTATTTTATAGAGACCATAAAAGCATCATCTCGTTTTTTTGATAATTCCAGGCCCATTTTTTTTAAGTACACAAGATAATATTGCAAAATTGGTGGTTTAATTTTGACAGTTGTCTAGTATAATTTTAATATAATTATATTGTAGAGGAGGTTGTGCACGGTCGTGCCACTTTTTTGTAGTACTTAAAAAAAATTGGTGTGGAGTTATCGAACAAAAAAGGAGATGATGCTGTTATGGTCTCTATATTATACTTTTTGAAAACATCCCAAATATTTTTTGAAAATTTTGTTAAATTACCAGTTAGCTAATAATTAGAATTTAATAGCTAATGAAATATTTAGTGAATTGAAAAGATAATAAAATAAATATATCAATAAAATAAAAAGAAATATAAAAATAGTGTCATAAAATTCACGATTAATTATTCCAAGTAATAATCAATTTTTAAAATGTGAAATATATAATAGCTAAATAATTTGAACATTTGTCTACATGAAAATACTAAAATACTGTTTTTCAATGCCATGGATTAGTCATAAAGCTAAATCATACAAGAAAAGAGCGTAAAAATAATAGGAATAAACACCAAAATAATTTTTATTACAAAAAAAGATACAAACAAATTTTATTGTGAGAAATATGTAATGCAACACAATACTAATTTATTAAAAAAAATCTTTTGAAATATAAAATAACACAAAAAAAATTTTTAAACAAAATATATTAAACCTTTTTCATATTGAATTTTACATTAAAAAGAAGCCGAATGAATTCATCTGAGGATATATTTCTTACGAGTAAAATAACGCATATAAAATATGTACATTTTTAACTAAATTGTAAATTTAAAATTAATTTATCTTTATATATATTTTCGAAAATTTGGAAAAAATTCTGATAATTTTGAAATTCCTTTGAACCGTATAAGTAAACTATAAAAATTAAAAATCTTGTTGCGGAACCCAAAAAATTGTAACAAAATTAGTCCATATATTTAAAATCTCATTTAAATCGTTTAATGATAATTTTTGATCGCAAAATATCATTTTTTTTACTTTTACCTCTGTAACTCCGAATCGTCGACGAAAATTTGTATCCACACACACACACACACACACACACATATCAACTTTTTATAAGGTATGCCAAAATGTTCAGAAATCCTGAAACATAAAGATATATAAACATTTTCATTTTCAATTTTTTTGCGATTACTATAACTTACTCTACGGAAGGTTAATAGCAGTTATTACTAAAAGAAATCGAACGAAAAACTTATTTTTTGCCCTTTGAAAGCAAATTGGAAACTTGTTTGAACAATCATACTTCATCTTTCTCTCTTTTAGACCTTATCTCTAAATCAGTATAGTTTAGCTGTTATGACTTTTGTCACTACCGTAACCTGGCTATAGTATAATTAAAGATAAGTATAATTAATTTAATAAATTTTTATAGTATAATTAAAGGTAAATACTTTGAAGTTTAAAAAAAACCTTTAATACGTTTTTTTAACTTCCAGCATGTTTCTAACACACAACCCTTATACTCCTTTTATAATTCCACCTCGTTCGATTAATTTCTATCATAGTAGTTTATAACCTTTGCAAAATTATTTTCCTACAAATAATGTACTATAATAATATATGCAAACATAGAGAGGAGTTCAGTCTAGTTCGTTTTTCCTCTGTTGAATTTGCAACTTCATTTTCTCGACTTTTTGCCTCATTAGCCACGGTGTAATTTTAATGAGAGGACAGTGCCGAGCAATTTTCCAGCGCTAAGAAAACTTACTCTACGAAGAGATTTGAGACGAACAGACATACATATATATTTTATAGACATAGGCAAAAAGTCTTGTTGATAGAACGAGGAGGAAAAATCGTTGTGTAATGGTTAGTAAAGTTTGAATATGCAATTAGTAGTTTAATAACTACGTATATGTGTATACGAATATTTCTAACGAAAATATGACCTTTCCTCCTTTCCTCTTGTTTATTACGTGGAAAATCGCAAAAACTTTAATTTCGCTCGTATGAAAGAGGAACCTTGTGTATCCTGTGCTAAATCCGGGTTGGCTTATTAATACGTGCGGATATCAGTCCGCGCTTTTACGGAAAACTTTGATTAAAAAACTATGTTGATTTAGTGGTGCCATGACTATGAATGAACACGACGAACAAGCCGGTTTCAGAAAAGTAAATACTATCTGGTGATATACACAGGAAAATGTATATGGGAATTGAGGAACGTGGTTTTATGAAACGAGACTGGTTCTGATGGTATTATAATTTGGCAAACACTTAAGTCAGCTACAAGTTCATATTTTGAAAAGTTCACAAGTTCTTAAAAAATTGATCTGTGATCATTCAAATTGGTTTAATCATTTCCTCAATGAACTAACGACTATTCTTTTTCCTCTTTTTTAATATCCCCAAAATGACCGACACCAGTTTTTTTGCAGAAAATTAATGCATTCTTCACATTGTCAGTAAAAATCTAATATTTTTGAACTATTAAAATTAAGGTAGAGTATTTTTAAATCCTACTATAGTTTGTAAAATTAATTTAAAAAATTCTCAAGATGTTTATATCCCATCTCTCATTCTTTATGTAATTAAAACTAGTATGGTTTTAGTTATTATAAATCTAACATTTTTGAATAATTTGAATCTTTTTGCTGCAATAGGTTATCGAGTTGAAAGATACGACGTAAAATTATGCATCATAAAACCACAAAATTTGTGTTAGCAGCCCATGCAAAATAATAACAAATCGCATAGATTCTATAATAAATTATTTTCAGAAATATATATACACCTCACGTATTAAAATCTTTATGTGATATCAGTTAGTCAGAAATATTTACATACTTCTAATGAGAAGCTTTTTCTATAAATATATAGGTAAATAAATTCATGAATAATATTTATTTTAATATGATAAAAGATTTTTACTAGATAAAAACAGAAATGCTTCTAAAATAAATGTCCATCCAGATAATAGAAACAAACTAAATTATCTTACTACAAAATTGTAATAGACTTCTTTACATTTCTTCTATAAAGTGAATATAACAAAACTGGAAAATACAACATATTTAAAAAATACATTCAATAAAAAAAAACATGAAAAAACAATCATAATAGTGACCCTTTTTCACTGAATTTCTGTAAAGAGTATTTAATGTAAAAAAATAAAGTAAAAGTACTGTCATGATGTAATAATTTGTGTAATTTATCCACTAAAGAAGTATAAAATAAGGACTCAAAATGTATATGGAATATACGAAAATACTTATTTTTTATTTCATAAACGTATTATTCATACAGATAGAAAAATACAATTAAACAAACATATTTTCTGCAATGTTCAAAAAATTAATGCTTTATAATTCAATATCACTTTAATTATTTTTTTAAATATAAAGTATAATTTTTTTAAATATATGTCGCATATTGAATATATATTTAATATTATATTAACTTATATTTATATATATATATATATATATATATATATCCTATCTTACTTTCAAATCAATATTCCTCGCAAATCTTTAAGGATTCTCTACGATTTCGATAATAATATCCATCGAGTTTTCAATCTGCAGAATAAATATCTCCGCAAAAGTGCATTTTATATTTCAAAAACATCCATAGTTACATATACTAACACTTTACTACACAGAAACACTTCTTACACTAGTTCATCTTAAACAGAGGCGAAATTTTATTAGAGAGAGAGCTGGGGAAAAAGTAATAAAGGATACAGAATTATATATGTAAATAGTATATAGATGAAATATATTTGTTAAATTCATTCTTTTTATTTATACGATGCTTTGAAATTTTTTTGTTGTATTTTGTTTTTTTCAAAATGTAGTTCAGTCGGGTCTAAAAGTCTATATTGTGTTCTGTAAGCATAGTTTTAAATTGCCCAGGATTTCTCAAATTATTTTTATATTGTTGTGAAGGTTTCATTAAATTCTATGTTAAAATATGTTAAAATATGTTTTGTTTTAGCAAAAATAGTGTTAGTCCTAATTTATGATTTTTTTTTTATTTTTTTCAAAAATATAGTCTTCCGATCCCTTTACTATTCGAGTCGGCCCAAACTTTCGTGCATCTTTCCTTTCCCTCAATGGGAAAAAGCCCGAGTTTTCCCGCACTGGGAAAATTTCAAACTTTTCATGACACGTCCCATATTATAATATTATTTAATATGTTTCCTTGCACCGTTCGCGGCATACATTAAAGTTTTCGCGTCGCAACGGAAAATGCAATGCGAAACTAAGGAAAATCACAGGAAAAAATATAGAAAAAAACATAGAAATGTAATGAGGTAAAATATTAAAATAAATAGTAAAAACACTCACCCGATATTCCGTCGTAGGTCCACCATTCTTCCCAGCTCGCTTTGATTTCTAGAAAAAAAAAATAGAAATATTAGATTGGACTAAAATTAATTTACGTTATTATAATTATGATTCCAAGTATCGTACCTCTACTAAAGAAAATGACTGCAATTAAATTCAAACATGCATAAATAAGCGCGAGTAATAACAAACAATAACGCTCGCTCTGCATAAAAATTAACATACGTGTGTTTGCATTTGATTCTGAATTGGAAATAAAAACACAAACATTACTAAAAGCATTTTCGTTTTATGAAAGAGTAAATAAAGCATTCGTCCATCCATAATGAGAGACACAATGACAGAACACCAGAGCAGAGAGTTAGAGTATTTTAAAATGTCATATTATACAATGACAAGAGCCGAGAGCCGAGAGGAGAACGTTTTGCAAAATAACGAACCTAGGAACAATATGTTGTATTTTGTATTTTATGGAATTGTATCCCATGTGTGCTGAAGAGAAATTCCTCCTTGTTGTAACATGTTTCTGTATCGTTAATGTTTTGAATAAAATTAAAATAGCCACACAAGTGGAAGGAGAAATATGCACCTACATATTACTTTTATGAAAATCCATTTATTTGTAAAGTTTCTAATTTATAAGATAAAAATCTGTTCACACACACACACACACACACTTTTTCCAAATTTGGTCTCATTCGATTCAGAATGGCTTGAAACGTCGAAAATCGGATTTTTTCTTTCGGACTTCTCCTTCGGGAAATTATAACGATATAAGATGTTCAAAATAAATAACTTAAATTTTATACTGCAAATTACAAAAGCAAGATTTGTGTAATAAACTCGTATATAAAAAATGATTTTTTTTATTTTGTGAGCAAGATTTGATTGATATACTTATTTATAAATATTGTATTTTTCATTTCATTACCAAATCTCAATGAAGCCATAAGGATTCTATTTTGCTAACAAGAATTTTTTTATATAATATAGCTTTATAAGTGGAGA